>NW_013952442.1:2158150-2181223 GCF_001266775.1 Austrofundulus limnaeus | reverse complement strand
ACACACACACACACACACACACACACACACAAACACACACATACATATAAAAAAGTTCAAACATCTGGAGAAATCTATACAAATAAATGACAAGGCTGAAAGTCAATATTGGATAACAGTGATCCTCCCTCAGGCAGCACTTCATCAAAAACTTGTCTGATTTTGTTATGGACGTCACTGAATCTTTGTCTATAAACATTGTGCCATTCACAAATGCTGGTCAAAGCTATATCATGCAAAAAAAAGCCATATATGACCTTCATCCAGAAACACCCTTGTCTTCTCTGGACTAAAGATAATTTATGATGAACTGAAKCCAAATGCAAAACTGTTCTGTGGACTGATGAATTAAAGTTTGATTTCCTTTTCACTGACCTTAATCTATATAGCATGAAGGAAAAACAAGTTAGACTTGCTAACTACCTCACAAGTATTAACATGAGGTGAAACAGCACAGTCTGTCTGCTTTTCTCAGCATTGCATTCAAATTATTTGAAAAAAAAATCAGTTTACATAAAATTTATCAAAAGTATTTAAAAGCTTCTCTTTTCCTGTTTACAATTTTGACTTTGAGTCAATCCCATGTCCTGAGTGCAGAAACAGCAGCTGACAACTTAGGAACAAAGAACTTTCTGTTTTTAGGATGAAACATCCAGCAAATACTAAAGAAAAAGTGGGGATTATTGTGATGATCAGTAATGTGAATGGTCACAATCTGATGATTAAAGGCTAATTTCTCTCATCTGAGTCCTGGTGCTGAGCTGAAAAGGGTGCATTACAAAGACATACACATCTTGAGTAAATGATCAATTATTCATGACAGTTTGGCAAAACTACTCACAGGATTTCATATTTCAATCCCCCTAATTCACTAAATCAAGTCTCCTTGGTTGTTTGACATTCAAACTCACATCACAGCACTTAAGTTCATTTAGACTAGAGCTGTAGTTCTGAATAAATCTCATTATGTCTCCTATCACCACAAACAAACATTTACACAACGCCACACCTTATGAAGGTATTTTTTATTATCATTCAAGCAAACAAAAAAGTAGTTTCAATCAAAAACAAAATTCTATCAACATTTTTTTCCAATTAAATTTTTTTTTCAACCAAAAAAATAAAAGTTTATTTTTTAAAACAAACCATTTTTTTACATGTCAGAAACCTTTGGTTGAATCTCAAACCTTTTGGTTGATGCTTCAAGTTTTTGGTTGAACTCAAAAAAGTCTTGAACTCAGAGAACATGAACATGTGGTGTGGGGCCTAAAGACAAACTAGGACGTGTCTCTATTGGTTAGTGYGGAGCAGACTGAAGAGATTTCCTGGTGCACCCGCTTCGAATCGAATGTCAATACATTAAATGGATATTATTAGTATCAGTCACTATCAGTCCCATACATTGTGCAGAGACTGCCCCTCCTTTACCTCCTAGTAAAGTCGTAGGCACTTATCAATCATTTGTTTGCCCGGTAACATGCATTCAGGTGCAGTGGGTTTGACTCCTCCCCAGGGACACTGAGCTCAAGCAGTCAGTACGGCTTACTGACGCTGTCCGGCTGATGCCAGATGTTTACAGTATTTTAGATTTAACCACATGTGTATTTAAAAGCGCAAGAGGATGAATTTTCAACACAGCAGTTGGGATAATGTAAATTATCTGAAATAGATGGAAGGTTAAAAAGTAGACATAAAGACACCAGGGGTCCCTCACACACACATACAATTGTTGAAACAGCATTACTTTTTAAAAACTGCGATCATAAGACACTGAGCTTTTTTGTGTGAATATTGCTTTCAACCCACATCAACACAGAAAGTATTGAAAGAGAGTCTCAAGCACAAGCTGGACCAACAACCATCTTATAAATCAAATTCTTTCTTTGTTTTACAAGAGAGTGCAACAACAGTTAGTGCACACCACCAGAGGAAACACCTTCTATAAACAATGGCTGGAAACAAATGTTTTTTTTTTCTGGTTATTTTCACTGTAGGTCTAAAAGCCTTGTTTTTACTGACCTCAATTTTGTTTCTGGACAAAGTGTTAAAACCACTTATGGATATTTTTTCTGTTGTTTTTTGTTTTAAGGTTTTTGCATACGCAATGTTCTACAAATAGATAAAGCTAAAACTCTCAGATTTAATTTACAGGATGGTAAAGGTTGATTTACAACCAACAATTCTTAATTAACATGTGATTTGTCTTTAACTAGAGCCCTTGTACTTATTTAATGCAAAATTTCAGTATTAAAACTAGAGCTCCTTATTTTAATTCTTTTTATTTATTTAAGAATAGCTTAAGTTCTCCTGTGTGTTTCAATGTGATAACATTACAGGTTAAAGATGAAAGTTTCCAAGGCTGAGGAGAAGTTTCTTTTCAGCACATATCGCTTGAAAAACATTTGGTGTACATTACAAACGACCTTAAGATTCATAAAGTAAACTTTTGTCCTCTGCAAAGTCATCATGTCATGCATGGAGGAGTACATTTTCCAAGGAATGTGTACGTGTGCACATTTCTTTATGCTACACGTGCACATTTGTGCACATGGAGAGGGTGGTCAGCTTCAGTGTTTTTTGTGTGCGAAGCCTGGGTGGTTTGGCCAGGCCTCCGAGTTCAGCAGATAACATGTACTGCTCCTCCACATGACCTGCTTCTGTAACTATATCTGCCCTTACCTTCTCATGGAAATAAATAAAAGCTCTCCTGCTACTCCCACTACATAAAGGCGAGGCATGCCTCACATAATCGTTTGAGACCAGGACAAACTTGAACCATTGATATCTGTGTATTTATTACGCCTATGGCAATATAAGGCAGAACAGAGTGAGATATCAGCTTACCTTGAGCGCTGCGAGAGGGGGAGAGTTTAAGATAAAGGATATTTAATATCCAATGCACGCCAGCAGGGGCCTAAGCCTCTAATAGCACTTGGGGTTTCTGAGCAGGTAATGCCTTCATCTTTGTCTAAACACACTTTTATGGACTTTAACTGTAATGATATAAAGAGAGAGGGGGTCACAGATAAATGTAGCGTAATGGCTCAAAGCTGAAGATTAGCCATGTATCATGTCTGGGGGATAATGCTTCAAGGCAGTTCTTCCAAAAAGGTGTTATCTGCTGCTGAAGGGAGAAAAGAGAGAGGGAGACACACACATGCACACACACACACATTTAGACACATATATTTAATAATGACCTCCTCTTCTTTCTTGTCTTTTTTCCCACCACATTTTTTAATAGCGCTTTGCATTTTGTCACATTGTGTTAGAATCAACGATGGGGTCATTTGGGCTGTAATGAATCTTTGCAGCCAATATACATAGCTTGTGACAAACATTACCAAGACACCTCCTGTGTTCCAGGAGACATTACCTTTGCTTATTTGAAGTCTAAATGGAAATGAGATTCTATGTGAGCTCCTATAGTTAAATGTGAACAAGAATCTTTTAAAATGTATATGATTCTTCATACTATGCGACTGTAACAGCAGCGCTTCCAGGCCATTTAGGCAGCTTCGTTCACAGATCAGTCAGGTGGCCTCGTCCTTCAATTGGGAGGAGAAAGAATCAAAGCAAAACTGAAGCGAATAGGAAGAATAGTGTTGTTGTCCTAATTATGCGCCGGGGCGATGCATTATTTACCAACCAAACATGCATCAGCAGGGCTGGATATGCGTAAAATAATTTATGACGAGACTCCCCCCATTCTTTGCTCCTTTTTCTTCTCGTCTCTGTCCTTCACACTCCAGCCCACCCATCTTTAAATCAAACTTCAATAAAATGTGCCACCCCTATTCATTTTGCATGATGCCGCTCTGAAAACCGTACAGGAGTGCAAGATCTGTTATTCACAAGTTCTTGAATGCAGGGTCAAAACAACAAAACAGGAATGAGGAGACAGCAGCCCCTGTAACTCTATAACTCTAAATATAACTAAAAAAAAGGTTGCTGTGCAGAATCAAAGATTTTAAAAGAGAGAGGAACAGAAAAGTAGGGTAAAGAAAAGATAAGCTGCCACTTCCAGAGACCACCAATAGTAACCATTATTCTTAAAATATGTGTTTATTTGTAAATTTCAAATTAAAAACTGCATTCACTACCCTAAGTAGATAAAACCAGCTGCCATAGACAAAGGGCAATGCGTTTGCTCATGTCTGTGTTTGTTGTATTTGTTAAATATCTCTTGAACTGCTGAATTTTAATAATGAATTCAGACAAAAGTAATTGGATTACATCTACAACTAATTTACTTCCGGAGTCACCCCAAATAGCCACTACAGCAAATCATCACTGCTCTAACTCAGTCAATGGAACAATTCTTAAACTAAAACTTTGTGATGAAATAGTTGAATGTTCTTGTCAACACACATTTCAAGCTTAACATATTTTTGACATGTTTGCATAAACTTTTGGAATTAAAGGGGAAATATCAGCCATCCATCCATTATCTATACCTGTTTATTCCTTTCAGGGTCACGGGGGTTACTGGTGCCCATATCCAGCAGTCACAGTGCGAGGGGCGGGGTACACCCTGGACAGGTCGCAAGTCCATCACAGGTACACACATGGAGACAAACAAGACAAACAACCATTCACGCTCTCACTCATACTAGGGACAATTTAGAGTTACCAATTAACCTAACAGTCATGTTTTTGGTGTGTGGGAGGAAGCTGGGGTGCCCGAAGAGAACTCACGCATGCACAATCAATCAACCAATCAATCAATCAATCAATCAATCAATCAATCAATCAATCAATAACCGTTATTTAACCAGGTAGAGCCTGTTGAGATCAGGATCTCTTTTTCAAGGGTGAAAAATAAATTTATGGAGAGAACATGCAAACTCTACCCAGAAAGGTCACCAGGCTGGGATTTGAACCAGTAACCTTCTTGCTGAGATGCATCAGCTCTACCAACTGAGCCACCATGCTGCCCAAGATGGGACATGTGTGAAGATATTCTGAATGTTTATCGTCAATGATGCATATAAATGTATTCATACATTTCCATTTTAACAAGCGTTAAATTAGATATTTTTAAATGTCTCATGAAGGATAAAATGATCTTTATAAAGGTGTTTACAAAATGATTAAACCTCAGGAAGTTAAATAAATGTATTTATATACTATATAAAACTCTAACTTGGTGAATTTCAGTTAAACTAAAGAAGTCACATGACCATATTCCTGTCACATTCCTCAGTTCCAGAAGGACTATTGGATGGATTGTGTTAGTGAGAAGCTTCAGAACCAATCAGAAAGATCCATGAAGAACCAGAGGACTTCCCCCTCATGGATTAACCAATCAGAAGAATGAACTGTGAACTAAGGTGGCTGTRAGATACAGCCCTCTTGTCTCTTTGTCCCTGAGCATTCTGGGAGGCACAGGGGACCCACAGTTGTGAATTCCTTAGTTAAACTTCTCTGTAAGAAATATATTAACTTTTCTTAAGTGTTTGTCCGGTCTCTCATGAAAATGAACACAACACGTGTAAATCGATCAAGAGTAGGATGTCCTCACAAACTGAGTGACCATGCAAGAAGGGCAATAATGAAAGAGGCCACCAAGACACCTGCAACCACTCTGAAGGAGCTACAAGCTACAGCAGGTGAGATGGGAGAGACTGTATACTCTATGTATGTACTTTGTCAAGGTGCAGCCGTTATAGCTCATCAACAGCAACAAGGATGAAAAATTTCTAGGTGGGTTTTCTCCAGGTACTACGGTTTCCTTCCACAAAACAAAAACATGCATGTTAGATTATTGGGCAACTCCCTCGTCTCTTGATGTGGGTTAGTGTCATTTGTTGTTTGTCTCTTATGTGATGGGCTTGTGACTGGTTCAGAGTGTACCCTATATAAATTCATGGGTCTTCAGAGAAAAAGAAATACAGACATGATATGACATCCAGATCAGAAAACATATATTTTGTCTGATCTGTCTGTCCGTCCGTCCGTCCGTCCGTCCGTCCGTCCGTCCGTCCGTCTGTCTGTCTAGAAGGGGAAGATCAATTTTGGCCTACATCATAAAATGTATTGGTTTATTTATACGTAAATTGTACCCTCTGTTCCTTTTCAAGAAAATGATCTGTGACCCTGTCCGGTTCTTGTCCTGTTAATTAGTTCCCAGTGTTTCTGTGAGTCCTCTTGTATTCTCCCTTTCTCATGGGACAATTGGACCTCATGCAAGAACCGTTCGTACGCACAGCTTTGTTCTTAAGTTGTGCGTCCGAGTAAATTAGTAGAATTTGTGGCATCCACCAATTTTTTCGTATTCTGAGATTTTCTTCAGATACGAATAAAATTCACGAGTGGTCCAGACCTGTTGTAAATTTTACGAGCAGTCAGTCTGCTGTTATCTAGACAAATTTTATTCATTAATAACTTTATATTTCATTAGTTTGAAGATATTTTGAGTTGAAAATAAATCACACTCTATAATTATGTTGACAAGGGGCTATTCTGTTTGAATTTGAATTAGAATTTTAAATGTAATAATGTAGACATATGACATAATTTGGTTAAATTTAAATAAATTGGCTATTAATTTTGTTGTATAGCACAACAATATTAATATGAAGTTAATTGAAGTTTCGAGACATTTAAAAAAAATTTTCAAGAGACGCATCCGACACTTGCAGCGGGGGAATTTGCGGTGCGCGACTGCTCTTCTGAATAACAGAGTTGTTTACAATGAAATTAAAAATATTTGACCAACGAAAAACCGGAGCAGGACTACAGAGAGAGATAAATATGATTTAGATTTTTTATTTCAGTGACTGTAGCTACGACCCACGGGAGACACAACATTAACAGCAGTTGCCATTTCATTCCTCGGCTTTAAAGAAGACCCTTTAGTTTCACAGATGATGCTGCTAAAACTGAAAGTTTTTTGTGGATCTCTGAGAGCAGAACTTTAATCTCCAAAAGCGTAAAGTTCTTCTTTTTACTTTGCGATGTTATTTATGAATGGGCATGTCCTGGTATACAGTATGTGGCAGGAAACGTAGCGTTATATGGTGTTTTTTGCGGTGGTAATTATGTAAATCACCTCTCCCCGTGCGTGAGCACCTGATACGCATTCATCACTTTACGCTCCTCATTTACACACTTTTCCTGAAGATAGAAGAGTTTGTTGAATCTGACGTGACATGTTCGTATGAACAAAAGTAAGAGAAATTTAGGATAAGAATATGAACATGCTCTTGCATTGCAATGTTAATTTCATGTTCCATAAGAGTTTGTGTTGTGCCAGGACTACTATCCTCCTTGTGAGTTTTGGAAGCTCTTGAATAAAGACAATATAAGTTCATACAATTCATCCCAAGTCCTCCTCCTTTCTAGTTTCCAGCAGAACATGATAACTAAGTGTGAGTGTATAAGTATCTGCCCATGTTATTTGTCCACAGTGTACACCCGCCTCTTGTCCAATGAGTACTTGAGAAAGGCAGCAGCTCCCTGTGGTCTTGAACTGGAATAAGCAGGTAAAGAAAACTCATAAATGGGTGTTTTAAAATAAGCAGGATATATTGTTTCATACAAGATGATTTATGAAGTACAAAAATGTAAACAAATGCAGATATTGTAAGGATAGTTTAAATAATTCAGATATATTTTCTATATCTTCAAAGTGTTGTGCATCGTCTCTCTTGTAAATGTTTAGCATCCAGGCCAGGCAACTGTGTGTGTGTGTGTGTGTGTGTGTGTGTGTGTGTGTGTGTGTGTGTGTGTGTGTGTGTGTGTGTGTGTATGTGTTTTCCCCCCATGTGCAACTATAGAATAGAGCTAAAGAAAAAAAATGAGTTTTTCTCTTTGTTGCTAGTAAAAATCTGTAGAATTTCTCTATAAAAACAGCTCCGTTTTAAAAAAATGAGTGGAATTTCTGCAAGCATCTTCCACATAACCACAACTTTTTATGCTGCACTTCTAAAGTGGCCCTCCACCTTTCAACAACTTTAACTTTTTCTATACATATATGTGTGTGTGTACCTGATTCCATGCATTGTGGAGGTTTAACACACAGGTAGTAAGGCACATACCACCTCTGGCTTCTGACAGACATAATAAAACATTTGTAAAGGATGGGACCATCCATCATGTGGTGTGGGCACAATGAAAGAGGCAAGCTTAAAAGCACAAACAGGAGTCCACAGCACAAGGAAGGCAGAGACAGGGAGGGGAGGGGTGGGATAACTAAATTTATATCATATTACACAGTGAAATGTGACCTCGTAATGACATCAGTGAAATTCAATCAAGTCTTTGACTCAGTATTACTTAAGGTAAACCAGTGTCCATCCTGATGTGAAATGAGAAAATTTAATCTAATGTTGTTGTTTTTACTACTGCTTCAACTTTGGATGCAGTTTGCTTGATGGAAGCCAAAGGAATTTACCACAAAAAACATCAAATTTTTGGATCCTTCTCAGCAGGAGGAACAACACTGATAAAAACAGCTCTGGTCCTAAATGTAGCAGCAACTGTTTAAAGGGGGATATTATGCAAAATCAACTTTATTTTAACTCCTCTGTTAAATCATCACGTTATTGTGGTAGAGGAGTTTGTGCGCCTGAATGTTCCTAGGAGCTATGCTATCAGGGGCAATTTAGGGTCTCCCATGACAGATTGGTCCTAGGTAACAGGCCAGACAAAGAACAATCCAACGCACTTGCACTGATAAATAAAAACAATAAACTCACTGTCTTGCCTGGATATGGATTACCGGGGCCACACCTTGAATGAGCTACATGGGTTTGTCTTCCTCTGGGCCCACCACCTACAGGAGGGGCCATGTAAGTTGGGTGCATGACATCAAGGGAATGGACTGCTCTGACCCTGGGTTGGCAAAGCTGGCTTTTCAGATATGGAACATGACCTCTCTGGTAGAGAAGGAGCCTGACCTTAGATAGATTAGATAGTTGGGCTCACCTCGATGCACAGCATGGACTCAAGAACTGATCTCCTCAAGAGAGGCTAGACTTTATTCTGCTCTGGAGTTGCTCATGGTGAGAGTTGCTGAGCTGRTGTTGGTCTAGTGTTGGCCCCCCAACTTGGTGCCTGTATGTTGGAATTTTCCTCAGTGGAAGAAAGGGTGGTTTCCTTGCACCTTCAGATGGGGAGATGAACTCTGACTGTCTTTCGTGCCTATGTGCCAAACAGCAGTTCGGAGGATCCAGCTTTCTTGGAGTGCTAGTGAGTTGGATCAGATGTCAGGGAAAAATGCTGGACAGACCTGGTAGACCCAAACATGTAGTAAGGGTTTGCTGGGAATGCCTGGCAGAAGAACTCTTATGAAAGAACTTCAACTCACATCTCTGGGAGAACTTCAACCACGTCCCAACTGAGGAGGGGGACATTGAATCCTAATGGGCCATGTTCCATGCCACAATCGTTGAAGCAGCTGCCTCGAGATGTGGCTGAAAGGTTGTTGTGGCCATCCTTGAACTCGGTGGTGGACACTCCAGGTAAGAGCTCGGCTGTCAAGCTGAAGAAGAAGTCTGATGCTGGAGAAGAGAGTGCAATCAATGGTCGAACTGAGATACAGGAGGAACAATGCAAGTTGCATCCTAGCCATGGAACTCCGGACCAACTCTTTACCCTCACTGGGTGTTTTCAAGGGGCCAGTTTCCTAATTCAGTCTACATTTGTTTTGTGGACATGGAGAAAGTATTTGACTGTGTTCCTCAAAGTACACTGTGTGGGGGGGGTGCTCTGCGAGTATGGAATTGTGGGTCTCTTGTTATGGATCTTTCAGTCCCTACACAAGCAGTATGAGAGTTAAGGTTGAATAATGTAGTAAGTTGGACCCCTTCAGAGTGGGAGTTGTACTCTGCCAGGGCTTCTGTTCATAACTTACATGGATAAAATTTCTCAGTGCAGCCAGGGGAGTGGAGGGAGTCCAATTTAGTGGCCTCATGATTCCATCCATCCATCCATCCATTTTCTGTACACGCTTCTTCCTTTTCAGGGTTGCGTGGGTCACTGGTGCCCATATCTAGCAGTCACAGTGCGAGGGGCGGGGTACACCCTGGACAGGTTGCAAGTCCATCACAGGGCCACCTCAGGATTCCATCTCTGCTATTTGCAAATGATGTGGTTCTGTTGGCATCATCGTGTTGTGACCTTCAGCTTTCACTTGAGCAGTTCGCATCAGAGTGTGAAGTGGCTGGGATGAGGATCAGCACCTCAAAATCGGAGGTGCTGAATTTTGGGTTTTGTCACAAGTGAGGGAAGAATCCTCACAATCCCAACTGTCATTTTGTATCAAAGCTGCCAATTTGTCAATTTTTTGCACATCTGAGCTAACTTTCCCTACAGATTTGAACATGCAGACTTCACATGCTGCATGCTCATTTCAACACTAGTGGCGGGATGGTGTGGGTGTGGCAAATGCTGATCTCTTGCCGTTTGCACACGGTCGGCTCTTACTCACACATACATGGATCAATCTGCACCAAATTTTGTGTGCATCACCAGGGACACCTGCTTAACATGTTTGCGTAGTAGTTTGACAATATCATCCATGCCCCCGATCTCCCATTGATGAAAGTTGAAGATCACACGAACAGACGCCAAATGTTCCCATTTCACCCTCACTATACATTTGGGTTTACCAAGTCTGTCCAGCAGCCTCCCTCCCCACTGGATCCAACTCACCACCAGGTGGTGATCAGTTGACAGCTCTGTCCCTCTCTTCACCCAAGTGTCCATAACATAGGGCCGTAGGTCAGACGACACAATTGCAAAATTTATCATTGACCTTTGGCCTAAGGTGGCCTGTTACCAAGAACACTTATGGACCATTCTATGCTCAAACATGATGTTTGTTATGGATGACCTGGGCTTATCACAGAAGTCCAATAAGAGAACACCGTGTAGGTTTAGATCAATGAAGTAATTCCTCCCAATCACCAACTTCCAGATAACTCTGTCATTGCCCACATGAGCACTGAAGTCAACCAGCAGAACAAGGGAGTCTCCAGATGGCACCCCTTACAGGACACCATCCAAAGACTCCAAAAAGTCTGGGTAATCTGAACTGATGCTTGGTGCATAAGCACAAACAACAGTCAAAACCTTCCCTCCTTTGGTATGAAGCCACAGAGAGGCAACCCAATCATTCACTGGGGTGAACTCCAACGCAGAGGCACACAGCCAGGTGCTTGTGAGTATCCCCACACTCACCCATTGCCTCTCTCCCTGTGCRACTCCAGAGTAGGAGAGAGTCTAGCCCTTCTCCAGGAGTTAGGTTCCAGAGCCCAAGCTGTGAGTAGAGGCCAGCCCAACTCTAGCTGGTAATGCACAATCTCACCCACAAGCTCTGGTTTCTTACCCATGAGTGAGGTTTCGTTCCACATACCTAGAGCCAGTCTTTCTTGCCAGGAATTAGCATGTACAGGGACCCTTCCAGCCAGCTGCCCGGCCTGCATTGCACTAGACCCATAGACTTACATAAAGATCGCTAGACTGAGCCCCGCCCATACCGAACACTGGTAGCAGAAACGGAGACCAAACAGGGCAAAAGCTCACAGCCACCATAGAAACTAATAGATAAACAGCAAGCTGAACTGGATCTGTTTCACAGATTATCTGTCATGTTTTTACAATAAATTAATAACTATGTTAATTTCATTCAACAATCATGTAAAACAGCAGATTTATACCAGAAAAATATAATTCATAAGTAATGATCTAAACCAGAACTGAAGTCAGCCTGTAACTTAGACTTTAGCTAGTTGAAAAATGATGACTTCAGCTAGTAATAAAGTATATTTATTATTTCTTCTCATTGTCATAAAAAATAAGAATATTTATATTTACCAGTCAACAGTTAGAAAATGTTCTCTGGTTATAGGATGAAACTTGTCTCTATTAGCTAACCATCTTCTCAACAAGTCAGGTTCTGCTAACAGAAACCTAAAAATACTCACATTTATATTATTATTTTACACTCTGTAGGTCTAAATATTAATCAAAGGACAAATCAGCTGTAATATTTAATAGTTTGTGTTAAATTGTAGCATGATTCAACAGTGCTAAACTCTGTATACAGTATATGCTCCACAATCTAATATATGTTAACCAGTTCAATAAATAACAGTGATTACATCAACTGTACAAGATTATTTTAATTTTAAACTGCTACATTGTGTTCTGCTCAGATCACATTGAGCTAAATATGATCACATCTGCTGAGTTGTGTTGTGAAATGAGACATTTTCCTGTTTATCTTCTGTTAATAAATACATAACACAAACAGCTTTTCTGGCATTATTTAAAATGTTAGATATATTAAATAAACTGTAAAATATTATTAATAATTGGGTTAATATTATTATTAATAGTTTTAATGATTTCTACATTGTCAGTCCTTTTTTTCTGCTCTGTTGCCAACATGTACAGCAATGGGAAATCCAGAGTTTTGCCCGTTTAGTATTAGCCATTAGCTTCTCCAGCCAATCACACGGTCACATGGTTTTTGTGCACTCCAGCTATTCTATAGAACCTCCTTGACCAGACCTTGATGGTCCTCCCCCTAGGTGGTGGGTCCACGTGGAGGTGGCCTCCTGTAGTCATTTTTGGCTTTGCCTGACCGAGCCAGCCAAGGCTTGACCACAAGGCGCTTGTGTAATATAATAAATGTCCTAATAATTTCTTGATATTTTGTTTACGCACCTACTTTGTTAACTTGATTGGCTGAATTATAGTTAAAAATCATTAATTTGATTTTTATGAGTTTAAGACATTTTCTCTGATGTGCTTTTAGAAAATTGATGTAGCATGTGAAAGTTCAAAGTAAAGCTGGCAAACAAAGCCAAACGAATGAGCAATATGACATAAAGTTGTTTTCTATGAGTTATTGAGAATTTTAACATGTTTGCTATTGATTTCTGGATGTTCGAGAGTACTTACATTTTCTGGGAAATCATGAGAAAGTAAGTTTCAGGCGACTTTTTTTAATGACTTGCATTGGTATTTGGCAAAAATAAAAAAAACAAGACATTGAGTATTTATATGGACAAAAATATGTATCCCTTTATATTCCTTTATTCTCATCCTTTATATAAAAATGTTTAGAAAACAATTATTTGAACAATATCCTAATTAATTCATAACCTCCTAAACAGCATGAATCTGGCTGAATCTTAGCAGCTTTCCCATTAACACAAAGAGCTTCGTCTATAAGCCGTTCTGCTGTCACTGCATTAATATCTACAGTGACAAGTAACAAAACAATGAAGAGGACAGAAAAAGTTTGTGTCTTTGTGACAATTTTGCTGTGATCAAAGAAACTGTAGCCACAGGAGACGTGGATTAACAACCATTTAATGATGAAGTAAAGTTTGTGTTCTGCTGTGCTTGTTTGGTGTTTGTTTGTCTATCCCATCTAGCTCTGAACAAGACAAGCTGGCAGGGAGGATTTCTTTTATTTATTTATTTATTTAGTTACAAACTTGTGGGTGTGTTTGATAAAAGGCATGAAGGCATGCAGGCAGTGTTGCCTGTTGAATCACATCATCTGCATCAACACGAAAAAAAATGGCAGGCAGACATAAATGAATATTCTTCACCTGTCTGCTTGTGTTGACTCCTCTTGTTTGGATTTCACAGTGGGAGAAAAATAAAGGCGTATATTTACTTTTAATTGAAAGGAAATTAAAGACGCATCCACATCCGCATGTGACAAAAGAAGATCACACGGCTTGGGAGTGATGATAGCTTTTGTTTAAGATGGATTTCATAAAGAAAACCCCCTACTGATAATAGTGAGGGGAAAAAAATCTTGGACATTTCTCCAAATACAATTACCTCGGCATCACCTGATTAAATCAAATGCATTTGCATTCTGTTTGCATGCAGTGTTCCGTGAACCAGTAAACAAGGCAGGCAGAATAAATCTGATGTGTTTTCATGCTTATAGTTGCTCTTCTGTTTGCTACATTTTATTCTGAGTATTTGAATTTTTATGAATTGGTAAATAACTGCGCAAACATATGCATAGCAGTGTGGCTGGATGTTCTAAAGCTGGAGGGGCATATTTTTGAAAAAAAAAAACAGAAAAAAGAAAAGCTGAGAACATTAGTTCATGTTTTCAGACAGATGCTGTTTGGCAAGAAAGTTTGGCAGATTAATATTTGACTGTGTCTGATGTGTGTTTAAGGATGTATCAAAGAAGAAGCATCATTTTCGGACCCATCAGAGGATGTTGCGGTTGGAACGATGTCAAAAAGCATAAGGCCAGACTTGGCACCAGTCTGTCAAATACTTACAGCCTGTATAGTTGGACAGAAATATAGTGATTACACCAAGTTCCTGTTCACTCTAATCCCTGACCTTATTTCTCCCTGAACACTTGGAATTTAAGTCTGTATATGAAGTCCTTATCCTGACTAATCGTTTTGTACCTAATACAGGAGCACAAATAAATGTGTTGATAGTCACTTTGTTTAAAATCAGCCATCCATTTTCAATGGCCTCTTGATCCTGGTCAAGATTGCAGAGAGCTGGTATCTATTGTCAGTAGTTATTGGGCGAGAGGTGGGATACATACTGGACAGTTAGTTGCAAGTCCATTACAGGGCCACAGAGAGACAAACAATTATGCATTCACACTCAGACTTAAGGTCAATTTAGAATAGAGATGTGACATGTGCAAACAATGTGAATCTTTTGAACAGCTTCTTACAATGAACGACAGGAATTGAGTTGTGCATAGTAAAAACCTGGGGTCGGATTTATAATGCTTGCGTATGCACAAAATGAGCCCAGAAACTTGCGTACGCCACTTTTCACACAAAGGTTGTGATTTAGAAAATCCAAACTTGACGTGAAAATGTGCGGTGCCTCACGCCAGCTCTGAGCCATGCGTACGCTCATTTTGGAGACGGGAAGCTGCGACGCAGATGGTGAAGTGAGGAATTATATCCACACTGTGTAATGATCACTGTCAGATATTTAATTTCACTTCATAATCAGACTCAGATTTTTATTCAACTTTTTCATCTGTTTTCTAAACAGTAGTATTTATGCTTCTGCTGCTGAGCCATAAGGACCTTTGAAATAAAAAAAAATCTTAAATCTTAAATAAAGGTTCACGCATCTCCATTCATCTCCTTCCTCCTCAGATGACCTTGACACACAAACCCCTCCCCGACAAGAGACATTTCAACAGCACAACAGCAAAAGTCATGCTTTGGGTACACATGAAGAGTGCGCCCCTCACCAGTGTGGATGTGTCGGGGTTCACTTAAAAGTCTGTATTTCTCACGAGAGCACGGGGCTGTGGGGATGTGTGAGGTTGTGAGGAGATGGTCACCCACAGATAACAGAGCAGGCAGGAGAGTGAGGACAGAGGAGAAAAGTGGTGACATTATTTCTAACTTTATCTGACTTATTTAATTTTATTTATTGTTTTTATCGTCCTGCAGGCTCTGAGAGAAAATTAATTTGAAGCTGTTTTTTTAAATTGTTAGATTGCACTAAACACTTGTAAACCTGCAAAATAAGGGGAAAATCAGTGTCAATTACAGACAATCTGTTCACGTGAGCAGTTGTCAGCACCTGTCCTCCTCCAGACGCACAATGGAGAGTGTGAGTCGGCTAATTGCTTTTTTTTTTTACATTGATCAGCTAACTGATTTAAATACACCTTAACATTCATGAGGTACTTTGCATTGACTGTTTATGGTTGACTGTGGGTGTGTAGAGGACAGAATCTGAGGCAGGACCTTGTGCACAAACCAGAGTTTGTGCACAAGGTGTGATTCTATAAAGGAAAGGTGCGCAGAAACATGCGTACACATGGTTTTATGAATCAGATTTTTTTTTTTTGGCGTACGCCATTTTCACCTTTTGGCAGAATGTTCACTTTTATTATGGTTTCCACGCAATCCTTTATAAATCGGACCCCTGTTCTTTATATTTATATTTTTTCCGCCTTAACCACAGAGTCAATTGCTCCTCTTTCACCTTTTCATGAAAAAAAGGAAGAGGGGTGAAGAGCATCATCACGTGCTCTGAACACGATATCATCACTCGTTCAAAATCAAGCAGCCTTTATGAAACAAACGGCTCATCAAGATCCAGATTCTTTCAAGGAGCCATTTGACCAAATCAAACAAGTTTTTAGACTGTGAAAGGAAGCCGGAGTACCTGGAGAAAACCCACTCATACAAAGTCAGAACATACAACCTCAAATTGGGGTGAAATCTGAATATCAAAGATCAAATGAAGTTTATTGTGTTTGAGTAAATATACAAATAAAAAATACAAAAACACACAGCTAAATAAACAGTAGTAGTGTTGTTGTTTTTAATGCCATGAAATTTAAAGTTGGAAGAGATGGATTTATTAAAATCAGTATACAAATATATTAGCGATGGAAAGTTTTTTTTCATTTTTTACTGATTCATTTTTAAAAGAATCGTTGACCAAAAAGACTCAGGTTTTTGAGYCATTTAATTAAAATGAGTCACATGTGCTCTAACTCATTTTGATTCTCTGTCTTTACTGATTCATATCACTGAAACTAGTAAACTACTTCTAAACTGAAATAGTAAAATACTCATACTGTAGAAAAAAGTAATGAATGATTTACTTACTGAAGAACTGTCGGTGACAATATGTGTGTTGTAGCATGAGAGGGTGTTAACAGTAACAAAGGACTTGTGGGAAAGACTCACTTACTACCCTGACTCCCATTTCAAAAGAATCATGACTCCTGATTAAAAAAAATGACTCATGAGTTTGTTAAGATTCATTCAAGACACACAAATCACCAAAATGAATTTTATTTACACTAAAAATGGAATACCAGTTGAAAGTGAGAGTTGTGAAAGAAATTTAGGAAAATAATTAGGTTAGTATTTTTAAAAAAGACTGTATACAATACATATCTTCTTTTTAAATGTGTTTTTTTTCTTACCTGCTGGGGCCACTCTCAGGTAAAAAAAAAAAAAAATCTTACCTTTGGTTCTCAACTAGGCAGGAAAACAATACTGTAGCTAAACTGTTATTCCATTTTGTACAGCATAACATTTCAGAACCACTCTCTTTATCTGTCCTTTGTAATTATCCTTCATATTCTCCTCCTCCCACTCATGGCTGTCAAGCCACTCAACTTGATCCAGCTCCATACAGGAGTACACAAGTGGGGTCAAAGGCCAGTACCATCATGAAACACTATCACTCCTCTTCGTCCATTAAAAATAACAAAGTAATAATGATCATCTCTTTGCTCCTGAGATCATTACCTTGAATGATACATGACCCAATTTGAACTATTAGATGAGAGCAGTGAGTTGTATTTGCTAGTTGCTTAATGTTATGCCTGTTGAGACTCAATTTGGATTTAGTTTATGGTCGATCAGACTGTAGATTTCTTAGTTATGACATCGTCTTTTCTACACATCAAACAATGGATCCATGGTCATGTGCTAAAGCAGTTTGATATTTATACTACATGGCCTACCCTTGTTTAGAATATGTTTTCTCCCATTAAAAAAAAGATAGGCATATCTTTCTGTCYAGCAAATATGCAGTTAAATGTGTCTCTAACTGATATATAATTAATCTCCTGCTATTTTTAATTTCTTAATATGTTCATTTTATTTTTAAACCAATGTGTAGTTTGTAAAAATGTTTACATTTTATCCCGCTAAGCTTCTGAGCAAAAAAACAGGGCAGACCTGATAGACATACCAGCTGTTGTGTTGAATAATTGGTTAAAGCATGCCATCCTTACAAAACTGTTTAAAGTGTTTTMTTTTTTCAAAATCCTCTTTTCTAAACACAGCCAATACATGATAACGCACAAATAAGCACATACTGGAAGTATGTTTAATCACAAACAATGGTAACAACATCACAGGGCTTAAACAGTCAGTGGACGAGCATTTAAAAAAGCAGGGGAACAGAGGCATATGCAATAGACGGCATACCACTGAGATGTACTGTAATAACTAAGGAGACTATTTACCCTTAATTGATATGGCCTTTCTTACCATGAAAAGAACAATTATTTCTAGCACCACACGCTCCTTATGTGCACAGTACGCTATCAACACAAAGTGCTCTAAATGAAATGAACAGAACTCACCATCAAACTAGTGGGGGGGGGGGGGGCTGGAAGAGCCTTTTTTTAATCTTTTTTTTTTCTTTTAATTCCTTCTTCCAATAAAAGCAGCTGAAACAAGCTCAGAGATGATAAAAATATGGCAGTGTAATGCCAATTTAATATATCAATGGTATTTATGAGGCATTTCAGTCAATGACAMTCGGCGCGCAACAGTATAAAACAAAGAATCCTTGTTAAAAAGTGGATGCATACCACTTTCATGGCACACTGCATAATTTATTTGGAAAGCGTCCCTACAAAAGTCATCAGTGCTTGCTGGCATCGTGTAGAACACTTTTGTGGATCACACAAATCCCACTTTGCTTTGTCCCTTAGCAAGTCCACAGCCACATTGCATGAAGTCAGGACATTGTAAATGCAGAGCGCAATCAGTTTACGATGGCCAGAAACTTGGAAACAAAACCGAAAATAAGACGTTAACTATGATCTCAACTATTTTTTTATTGTTTCATTGCATTAGATTTTATGTTTCTGTGCAACATGCTTCTGTAGACAATAAGTTGTGCTTTTCAGTATAAATTTTACAATCCCCTTCAGTCACCATTCCACTTTTTGAGTTGGTTCAAACCCATTTCATTCAGTTTAGAAAAAAAAACCCACTTCTGATACTACTGAGAAGAAGAAGAATCTGACTCTTTACATGATGCATTTAATGTGCATTACTCATTTTAAAAGGCTCATCTCCAGCAGTCACAGACTACGCGCTCAGATGCTCTGCCTGAGTGTGATGAGAGAAGCTGCGGCTGTGGACACGGTTACTCCGTGGATTGAG
The DNA here is from genome assembly GCF_001266775.1 of Austrofundulus limnaeus. Classification (NCBI taxonomy): domain Eukaryota; kingdom Metazoa; phylum Chordata; class Actinopteri; order Cyprinodontiformes; family Rivulidae; genus Austrofundulus; species Austrofundulus limnaeus. The sequence continues at coordinate 2,162,312 of NW_013952442.1, read as the reverse complement.
CTGAATTTGTGGCTTCATCTGTGCCGCAATGGATAAATCTAGATTTACTGTAAATATTTGACATGCAATAACAATATTAGCCCTATTTTGGCTTTGTTTCAACATTTGACTGGCAAAGCCATGCCAGGTCAATGCACAAACACACAGCACCACTTCACATGGCTGATGTTACCCCCATTAAATACTGTGTTACTGCCATGATCTTAAAAAGCAAGCCGTGGCTGTAACCATAATCACTGCAAAAGCTATGTCATCCCATGGCTGCAGTTATAATCACACACCGATCACAGCCAGCCTTGGAGGCAGTTGGTGGGAGAGTTGTGTGAACTACAGTACCTACCCTGGTTATCTTTCTAAATGCTCTGATGCCGACTTGTACCCTGGCTAAGGGTGTACTGACTTGCATGTAATCCAGCTCAGCTGTTCTCTCTGAATCAGAAAAGTAAACTTTCTTTCTAGGCAACCCAAAACTTATTAAATGACAAAACAAAGTAAACAAAAAGCAAGTGACAAAACATAATTAACTCTTGTTGCTGATTCTTGAATAACTGACTACTCTGTAAAAACTATTTGTTTGGCAATTAGATTGGAACAGAAAGGCCAGAGAAAATCCAAATTTGATTCCTAATGTAAACAATTGACAGTGCTGTCTGCTTCACTTCAAACTTAGGTCCTCTACCAAAAGGCTTGGGAGCTTGAGGTTTCTGTGCAGTATCTTAACTGTTTGTAGGACTGAATGGTTCCTGGGATCTGCTGCAGCCACTCTTCCAGTTTGAAGGTCAAAGCCTGGCGTGCTCTGATGACCACTGGCACCACTGAGGCATTTACTCACCAAAACATCTCCAAAAGGCTAATAACAAGAAACCCCAGAGAGAATTGGGCTGAAGGCCAGCAGAGAGACACTAATAATGGCAAATACATGCCCTCAGCACAAGAGAAGTAAAAGCCAGCATCTACTACACCAAGCAGGACCCCAAATGCAGGCTTTGCACTGACACCTCTGAAACAGTCCACCACATAAGCCCCCTCTCAAACAGTTCACCTGTTTGTGGTTCTCCTCGTTTCAGCCTTGGTCAAATGTGTCTCCATTTCCGGTTCCAACGTGCACAACCACGCACTCAGAACCACCTCTGARGTGCGTCTAAGCAGGTGGATCGGGTCTTGGATTGACTGACAGAGGAAAGGCATTTCTTCTGCAAACTTATCCTGCAAACTTCCTCCTGGTGAGAGATGCTTTTGTTTTGGAATCCAAGTGCGAGATGCAATGACTTGGCAAAAGCAGTGATATGACCATGGATGTGCAAACCTTTTTGGTGATCTTTTGAAAGGCAGAACTTCAAACTCTTTTTGCAAACACTTCTGGTGAAGAAGATGTGCGCTGGACGAAGCCGTCCTAAAATGAGCAGAAGGAAATAGAGAAATTATGTAGAGTCAATGGGCCTCATGCAAGAACCGTTCGWAYGCACAGATTTGTTCTTAAATTGTGCGTACGAGTGATTTAGGAGAATTTGTGGCATTCACCAATGTTTTCGTATTCTACGATTTTTTTCAGATACRAACAAAATTTACGAGTGGTCCAGACCTGTCGTATGTTTTACGTGAAGTCAGTCTGCTGTTATCCAGACGGGTTTTCCTCCCTAATAACTTTATATTTCATTAGTTTCAAGATATTTTGAGTTGAAAATAAATCACACTCCATAATTATGTTGACATAAGTTATTCTGCTTGAATTAGAGTTATAATTTTAAATGTAATAATTTAGACTAACAATATAAATTCTCCGTCCGGCCGGCTTATCCGGGATCAGGCGCGGGGGAGGGGGGGGGGCAGCAGGAGAAAGACCCCGCGCTCTCCCCAGAGACACTTTCCAGCTCGTCCTGGGGGACACCGAGACGTTCCCAGGCCAGAGGGGATATATGACCAAGTCCTGGATTTTCTCCAAAATCGGTGCGCAGCGCTGCGGCTTCTGAATAAATGAGAATGATTTAACACAGTTGTTTATACTTTTAGCAGATTTTTTTATCCCACAGCTGACCTGCTAAAAATGACAGATTTTCTTTTCTGGATCTCTGACAGACGGACTTCAATCTCTGAACTCGTAAACTTCTCCTTTTTTTATAATTATCGCTGTCATTTCTCATGAATGAATGAACACTTCCTTGTATCTGAGGAAGGAAACACAGCCTTATAAGGTGTTTTTGAGGTGGTAATTATGCTAATCTCCTCTCGCGTGCACGAGCAGCTGGATAGAACAGGTGTAATTTACGCAGCTCATTTACGCACGTTTCCTGAAGATAGAAGAGTTTGTTGAATCTGACGTGGCATGTTCGTACGAATCCTTTGTACGAACAAAAGTAGGAGAAATTTAGGATAAGAATATGAACATGTTCTTGCATGAGGCCCAATGTCTCAGTGGTCATTAGAGCACTTGGTGCTGTGACCCCCAAATTAGAAGAGTGGCTCCAACAGATCCCATGAATGATCTTAGTGAGATAAATCTTGGGCAACTGCAAATCTCTTGCATTAAAGCAAAAATAAAAAAGCAAAAAAAAAAATACTGTATTTTAGTTTACATGCGTTTGTTTCTATTTCATAAGTATTTTTGCCAGAGTTATCAGAGAGAAGCAAAGTGTTAACGTCATCACATAGCCACACTTCAGCTTCAGATCAGCTGGAAAGAAGTAAGGAAAAAAATCCATAAATGTTTCAGTTTTGTTTTGTTTTTGTTTTTTGCATTATAGCACTGTTGATGAAAGCACCTAACAGTTTTTAAAGATGAGATGAACTGAACATTGTTTGTAACAATAGCAGGAGTTTACACCAAGCTGTTAGAGATACAGACATGATTAGTATTAAAAGTGATAATCCCAAGATTTAACCAAAATGTTACTTGCCATATTTTCACATCATAACTTCTAATTTTCTCCTTTTATTGGTTTGAGTTGTAGATCCAAAACAAAACATCATTTCTATTATTAATTATTCTTCTCTGCACTCATAAAACATAGGGGTATCTGTGAATGATCTTTTTGTTATAAATGTCTAAAATTATTTTTGCTCACCTCAGAAAATTAGTTTTCTATGATTGCCTGTGCTCTAAAACTCAGACACTGTTTTTGCTCGCTCTCCACTTTTAAATACTTTGTTTATTTAGTGGGAAAAAAGAAAAGTCTGTGCTGTGCAACATAAAAGCAATCAGTCTGCATGATTTAACAAGAACCTGTGCCCATTAAATGAACTCCGGTACTATTTCAGAAAAAAAAACAATGCATAGCAGATCAGCAGTTTCCTCACCGTCCCCCTGACGACACAGACAGGCCTTGCTCTCCAAGTGGCAATTCTTCATGAGAACACGGGAGGAACCATGTACAGTGAGCTACTGATGTACAACATCACCAATGGGGAAAAAAACAATTACATGAAATTGATAGAAAAATGAAGACAATTTCCTGTGTGTGTGTGTGTGTGGGGGGGTGTTTATCTTTGTGTGTCTGTGTCTATGTGGGGGTTGAGGGGGTGGGGGGCTAACTGTCTGTCTATCCCTGTTTGTATACCTCCTGGAGGCACAAATGTCAGCTTTGAGCAGTTTGTGGACTCCCCACTAAGCTCTTGGACGGCTCTGATCCAGACTGGTTCTATCTTCTGGACTCTTGGCATACCACGCATGAGCTGTGGCCATCAATGTGTCATTCAAATGCCATGGCTTCACAGTCACCACTTACTTCTCCGCTTGTGGATATCAGGGTTACCATTTTGTTCATACGCTCATCTGTAGTGATAACAGTGTGTACTCACATTTACTGTATTTCTACATAAACACCATTGAAATGCTTGTTTTCTTCCATTTCTAGAAGCATTACTSGCAGGATCGTGAAAAAGGTTGAATTGAAAACTGAAGGGCTTTCATTTATGATTTCCAGATGAAAAGTTTCAGCAGCCTCAAAATGTCTTTTACAGACTGACTGTAGGACTGCAAACTGTTTAAATACACATGAAACTGATTCCTTAGAGAACAAAAGGACAGATGGGATGTTTGTTTTCATAACGACCGGAGAAAAGAGATTTATATATTTTTTTAACTGCATATACAAAATTATTTGTAACAATAAATACCAGGGATCTGCACAACAACAGGTATCAAACTGTAGGATGTGTATATATA
>NW_013952442.1:2145835-2157884 GCF_001266775.1 Austrofundulus limnaeus | reverse complement strand
CACTATACTTTTGCAAATTCTGCATATAATTAATAAATTATTTCAATTAAGTCATTGCTGATTTTATTTTTTTAACTATTTATTTTTAGAATTTGTCCAAAAGGTCGACTGTTTTTTTGGAAAGTAAAACTGGGATGTTAACCATTGCTAAGTAAAGTAAAAAAGTCTCAAAAATACAGAAAGGAAGGTATTGTCATGCCTCAAATAACTGACACCTTTTTAATTGGGTAAATAGCTTTTTAATATAATGAGTAAAATATGCCTATATATTACAACTGCCTTATTCACAAATGACAGTTTTATCTAAGAATGGGGGGAAAAGCAATTGTAAATGYACAGCATCTGAAGTTAGAATCAAAGTTTGTTAAAAGCAGCTGGTTAGGAGTGTGTTCAGTATTGTTTATAGTTTACAGCAGAGGTTCTCAAACTGGGGTCCCTGGACCCCCAGGGGTCTGCGAGAGGTATCTTGGGGGTCCTCAAAACTTTTTTATTAAAATGTTAATTTGGATTTTATTTTTTTAAAAATGCATGGAGAACAACAAACTAATAAAAAAACATAAACTTAATAAAATATATATACACATGGCATTTAGKGGTTGAAATGACAATAAATTACATTTTAAAACAGCATACGGTTTATGAGGGGGTCCCTGGGTTTTTCTTGTCCTTGTAAGGGGTCCCCAGACCCAAATGGCTTGAGAACCCCTGGTTTACAGATCCAAAACAGTGGAAAAACTATACTGTTGGTAAGATATAAAAGAGTTACCGTTTTAAAAAAAATAAATTACCTTAATCGGTGCACTAAATTTAAAATCAAAGTATTGATTTGAAACACTTAACACAAGAGGTACATAGAAATTTGCATACAAAATGTCACAAAWAAGCGTCCTTTTCGCAATATTTTGTTTGTCGCCCATTTTTCACCAGGGCATTAACAATTGAAGACAACTGCCAACAAAACTGATGATGCCCAAAAAAAAAACAGAAGCAGAAAAAYAAAGACACAGCTGAAAAAGTGCTGCCACTGTAAAATGCAGGTATTGTTATAAGATTAAAAAAAAACAGAGAAAGAAGTAGTATGAGTGAGGATCCAGTGGCAAAGAGAGATGCGGCAATGCTGCTGCTAAACAGCTTTGGCATGAGATGACAGCAAGCAAAAGAAATAAACAGTCAACACACTTTGTTTTTGCTTCTTAAAAATATCCTGTCCCGTTTTAAATCCTGACACATTCCAAGATGGGGCTGTGCACAGATGGGGCGGTGGGGGTAATAAATTGGCGGGAAGAGGAGACGCTTTTCAACCGGCTCAGTGGCAAGTGAGTATTTTTTCCCCCATAGCTATTACTAACCTTACAATGTGAACCCCAGGGCCCCAGTGGATATGCTTTCTATGCAGTGCCAGCTCATACTAAAGAAAACCCCCACATGGAGCAACTAATCCCTTTCAAACGGGTCGCAGCCGGCGCGGACATGACTTTGCAATGTGCGAGCAACGTGTCGAGGGGAGCAAGAGGAGGAGGATGGTGAAGTCATATGCTCAAAGTTTGGTTTCAAAACACTCGCCCCTCTCTCGGCGCGTCTCCCTTTTGATCCCCACCGCCAACCATAATAATCAGCTTCTCCTCCAAGCATGTATCAGATAGAACACAGACAAGATTACATCAAGAGCAAATATGTGTCCCTATTATCCTGCCAAGGAAGGACTCGCAAGACTGACAATAGCAGAGGTGACAGAGTGAGAGTTGGAAATGAGAGCGAAGAGGAGGAGAGCAGTGTGCGGTAGAAGAGGGGGGAAAGGTTGTTGTCGAGTGGGGAAGAGCAGCAAAACGACAACTCATTATCCCAAAATCGAAAGCATCCCCATCGCACACAAACACACGCATAAAGTATTCACTCTCACTTCCAGTCACATTTTGTACACCACTTTTGTTTGCGTGCTCTGTCTCTGTCATTGGGCTTTACTTATTTATGGGACTTTACAAGTTCCTTGGCAGAGATGCAGAGCATTGCAGTTTATGTCTAATTTAGTAAATATCCTTTCGCCAGTCAGGCCTGTCAGCCATTGTTTTTCTCTTTTCTCCATACTCTCCCATCTCTACCCCCCCCCCCCCCCCCCCCCCCCCCCCCCCCCCCCCCCCCCCCCCCCCCCCCATCTCGCCTCCCTCATCTCCGAGGGTAACAAACAGAACCACGTCTGGATCTGAACTCTATATAGTTTCCCTCTCATTTGTGCCCTTTTTGTTGTGTTTGGATGCTGCCACAAAAGTTAAACTTCTGAAGTGCGCACCTCAGACAAGGCCAGGTAACAAGTGCAAGATGCTAGGCTAGCTGTGTGAAAAGTGTCAAGCACTCATTGTCATTTAATGCAGGAGGGGGATAATAGCCTGGCAAACAGGCAAGACAGCGTTCCCCTTTACAGTACCCTTTGTTAACGATCACAGCATTTTGGTGCTGGCATTCAAAAGGAAACCAGAGAAGGGAGCGAAGAACGAACAAGAGCAGGAAAGATGAAATATATTTTGAATGTTTCATGGAAAAACAATCTGACACAAAGTAATATTCATCTCCTATGAATCCAATATTCTTTTAGGAATGATATTAGATGGTATCTATTATATCTTCCATTGTGTTCCCATCTGCCCTTTTCAGGATCTAAATTATGTGCATTAGTACATAAATGGGCTAATGCCTGTCTGTATTTAGCTGGCTACATGCCGTGAATATATTCTCTGCTTCAAGAAGTAATTGGTAATTACAGTGGTCATTTAGGCAATCACTGTCTCCCCGAGATTCATGTCATTCTTAAAAATAACTAGCTCTTAACCTTTGACAGAATTCTACAGAAACTGTTCATCATCGCCCCCGCTTTGATTAATTTTTACACACACACACTCGCACACAGTGGACGCAAATATGCTCAGAAACAAAAGATGGACACACACCTACAGTGTGCGCTGACACACAAGAGTGTGTGAGTGTGTTAAAAATGGAGGCACCTTCATACATCCGGGGAAAGAGATTTCCTTATAGTGAGAAGAAGGCTGAATATCCCCACCTCCAGCACCATTAGTTCCATTTCATAAACAGTAAGACTACACATAAATACAGGTCATTTAACTTATCTGCCCCGTTCTCCCTCCCTACATCCATCCATCTCTCTCCCTCACATCTCCATCAGATTTATCTCAGCTCATTCACGGTAAACTGGTGAGTATTTTCATTTATTCTGTCCTTCTCTCTTTTCTCGCTGTAGCCTCTCTATTCTTTTTTAGACATTAGTCATTTCCATGCATAATGATGTGCCATTGACTGTGATGATGGTGGTGGTGGTGGGTGGTGTAAAACTGGTATTGTATGTGAGAGATCATCAGGTTGGCTATATTAGCATTGAAATACTTACCCGTTTACTCCGATGCCCTCCATTACTGGGTTCTCCAAACAACTCTTTGGCATCTTCAGGAGCTTCTGTATGCAGAAAATATATCAGTGTTTTCTTCTACCGTCACCCACAGGCATATCAGCAATTTTACAGTAATATGAGGCATAGGATATGTTTCATAAATTCTTCATTTCCCTCGTAGTGGTTTTATGAATCTTTAATGTGGGAGCCAGTGACCTCCATCTTGATTTATAGAGAATAAACCAAACGAAAATAAAATCACTTCATAATTTTCAGTAAAACATAGTCAAAAGGTTTTAGTAATATGTGAAGACACAAACTGCCTCCTCACTTTTGTTGATGCTGAGAAAATCTAACATCTTATCATAGATAATTATTTTACGATGTCTGAAACTAATCAAATGGTTTGAGTGATTCAATGGAATGTTAATTACGTTTTTCCTAACAGTTCTGAAAAAAAAAAACAGGATAAGTTGCTGCTTAGTTTTGTTTTGATGACCCTTTGATTGTTAGGCTCAGAAGCAAATGCTTGTGTAGTTTTAAATATATGTGGTGGGTTACTGTATACTAAAACACCTGAAATKACATTTTTTTGTTGATGCACCTAAAAACAGACCTTTCATTTCAGACTAAAATTTAGATCTTATTAGTGGCTACTAAAACTTTTGATCCAGATCTTATTCAATTACTTAATTGATTAGGAGGGTGTTCTAAACCAGACATCAAAACTATAAATTTACACTAGTAGATGTGTTTTTCTGAAAAGTTTTTATAGTGTTTTTGATTCAAATTTAATTGCCACATATAAACAGTTGTCATGCTCCTTATGCCCCCTTCACATAAGAGAACAATCACCGGTACTTACCAGAATATGGCTGGTCGAGATGTGACGTTCACAAACTATCCAAATCGTTTGAATGGCTTTTTTAAATGAATGATGAAAACCAAGKTGTGGATAGTTGAGAGCTGTTTTTTCTTCCTCTCATGTTTTTCTCCTCAGATGCAGACACACATGCTCTTCTTTTGCTATTCCATTGAGACCAAGAAAAAAAAAGCAAAGGGGAGGGGCAGAACAGTTGTGATTGGCAAACATGCAGGGGGTTGTACGGTTGTACTATGCCACTACATGGACTGTACATTGCTGACCGTATCACATGATTAACYGTTGACAGTTACTTTTAAAAGGAACTGATCCATAAGATTTGACTCTCTTCAAAGAGCCTTGAATCCCCTCTCTAATGGCTGGATCACACATTTGGATAAATATTGCCTCAATATGACTGTATGATGCTTGCYAAATTCTTAGTACTTTATTTATTTTTTCTCAGGTATTTTCCCTGTCTCAAAACACTCAACTTCTCCCTTACCATGCTCTGTATACATGCCCTGGCATGACCCTTTTGGACTGTGTCAGGCTGCTGCTACAGTTTTCACATTTGTGCTTGTTTCTATGAGCTTGTGATGAAAACAGTTTGGTATGAAGCCACATCATCAATACGCCACAAAATAGTTTATTTAACAGTAACATTTCATAAAATAATTTTACAGATACTGCTACTATGCAGTGACTTGGTTCATTTTACTTTGTGCTACTCACCTAAATTTATGTTTAAATTATGCTTCTTTAAACATATCATAAAGCTTTACAGAATCTTCTAGTTTTTTTTTATATTTATTTTTTCTTTGTCAGTAACACAATAAAGCATTCCTTGTTAAAGAAGCACAACTGCTGTGCTGGTTTCATAGCCTACCGATGTAATAATAGTTGCATTTTAACAAAACACATAACACTCCCAGCTACTTTATTTTGTGAGATTTACTGTTTAAAATTACTAGTTGGTTGTAATGTTAATTTTACTGCAATTTATTTTTTTACGAAATCAAATAGTGTATTACCACAAAATAAAGAACTGCTCTCTATTTTTGCACTATAGTCAMTTTTCTCTTCTGAAATAATTTTATTAAACCTGTGTGTAACATGCAAAAACACTACTAACACAATTATTGCACAGGGTGCATTTAGCATGTTTTCTTGCAAAAAATGTATTTAAATTAAATTGTCAAAACCAAACTTCTTTATTTATTTCCTTTATTTGACCAGGAAAGTCCCATTGRGATTAAAAACCTCGTTTTCAAGGGAGTCCTGGCCAAGATGCAGCAAAAAATATACATTTATATAGAGTTACACAATTAAAACACAATACAAACAATCACTATTAAAAACATTCACAATTCAAGGAATTCATCTCCAATGCCCTCAATCTGGACTTAAAGGTGCTCAATGGGATCAGTTCAGCTAACTTCTAGACCTTTTGCAACATGTTCCAAGTAGATGGGGCAGAGTAAACAAAGGCCTTTTTCCCCAATTCTGTACGGAGGAATGGGACAGAGAGCAAGAAATGATCATTTGAACGCAAAGAGTGTGAATCAATGCTTTTTGTGTGATAAGATCACAGATGTAAAATGGTAACAACCCAAGCAAAGCCTTAAAAATAAAATTGTACCAATGTCCCAACATCCTGGTGGACAAAGAAGGCCATCCCACTCGAGTGTACAGATCACAATGATGAGTCGAGGCTTTACAGTTAGTAACAAACCTCAGAAAAACATGAYAGCATAATTTTTTAAGATATTGTGCTGAGGCGTTCTTATATAACAAGTCTCCATAATCTAAAATGGATAAWAATGTCRCTGTGACAAGCCACTTTTTAACAGTAAAAGAAAAATGTTTTTTATTTGTCTAGTCTACACAAGTGGAAGAACTATATCACAGAAAAGTAAGGCAGTGTAATAGCCCCACAAACTTAAAGCGATGAGTGAAGAATCAAGGACTCAGTACAGGCAATGTTCACTTGGTTCCATATTCATAATAAGTGATAAATGAAAATGCAACAAAGCTGGACAAAGACAGGTGTGTTTTTATTAGATGGATTTTCAGTAAAGCACACTGATATCATCAAATATGCTATGCAGCCATACAGTATATGCTTTTTATTTATTTATTTATTTATTTATTTATTTATTTATTTATTTATTTATTTATTTATTTATTTTATTTAGCACAGAACATATAAATCTACATTTAAAGTCCTGAACTAAATAAAATCTTAAAAAAGGCAGAAATGTTCACTTAACTTTGTGGGTATTTTTGCATCCTCGCACCTTTTTTTTGGCTATGAGGTAGCTGTCAAAAAAGCTACAAAGGATTCTGGAGAGGAAAACAGGTGAGTCATGTTTGTTTGTTTATTATTGTTAATTATTATGCTGTTTTTTAGCATGGGAACAGCTGGTATGCTTTACCTTGATACTGTCAAAATGATCGCTGCTTAAAACTGAATGATATACAAAACCATCAATGCAGAAAAGGATTATGAAAAAAAGGAGTTTCTTAGAAACATCTTTGTAGAGCATCTGAACCTTCTTTCCTGAAAGGGTTTTGCGTCACATCAGTAAACAAACTCTTCCACCTTCCTCCTATACACAGACTTCTTGCTGGAGAGCAAATCAAGTACAGCAGCATCATTTGCAAACATCTCAATATAACTGCCCTCATACATGAGTTACATGTACAGGAGGGTGATCTGGACACATTCTTGTGAGGAAAAGATGTTCAGACACCTTGGATCTTAACAATTGATGGTCTGTCCATCCAGAAGTCCAAAACACAGTTACACATCTGTCCCAGCAACTGCAGTTTGTTGACTAGTGTTTGCAGAATAATGGAACTAAAATCTAGAAACTGTAGTCATGTGATCCCAGGTCTCCAGATGAGWGAGAGCAAGAAGGATGACAGCTGATGCTGCATTGGGCACACAAGTTATTCCTGTCTAGGTATTCATCTGGACTCAGTGATGTCAACTTGATGTGAGCCAAAACTACCCATTCAAAGCATTTCATTTAAACTATTTCCTAGACCAGGACAACAGTGGAGGTGCTATACGGGCAGTCATCTGTCAATTCAACAGTCTGTGGTTTGATCCTGGTTTCCCATATCAAAGTGTCCTTGAAGTGAACCCAATGTTGCCYAGTGTAAATCTGCTCTGAGTAGTCAATAAGACTACAAAAGTGATTTTTGAGTGCAGTTCATTTACCATTTTATATCCATCCATTACATCCAAAATGTGGTTGGGAAAGGTGAAGTAAGCAAGCACACCTGCCTCCACCCTCACTTGCCCCACTCTGGGCCCTCGATCAAGACCCTTAACCCCCACAGCTGCTCCCCCAGRCACCCAAGATGGCAGAACCCTGCTCCACACGTGTGGGCTGTGCTTGCCTGGTGGTCAGTGGTTGTGTCAGGAAGGGCATCCAGCATTAAAACAATCGTCACGTGAGTTAGCTTGCTGTGGCAACCTCTGATGGAGGAAGCAGCTGAAAGAAAAAAATAAAACCATTCTTTTATTTTCTAAAACATTTGTTCCTGTTCAGGGTCCTGACGAACTGGTCCAGCAGTCATTGGAGAAAAGGCAAATTTCRCCCTGGACATGTCTTTTGTCCATTACTGTATCTTATTATATTGTTTACTGTTACAATTATGGGTGGCAAGGCATCACCAGTGATTAGAGAGGCCTTTACGTGGGGAGTTAACGTTGCATGTGTGGATTTTCTCTTCGGGCTTCCTCCTACASACCAAAAACATGCATGGTGGTAACAAAATTGTCTCTATAGGGGTGAGTGAGAGTGTGAACTTCTGTTTGTCTCTATCTGGCCCTGTGATGGACTTGCAACATKTCCAGTGTGGCATTTGCCTCATGCACAGTGACTGCTGGAAATGGGCACCAGCTCCCCTATGAAGCTGCCTGAAAAAGTGGATAAAGAAACTGGATAGTTAGAATATATTATTGGTAAAATATGCATGGAATTATGTTATATTCAGATAAATCATTTAATTGTTTTAAGTAAATGTAGATAAGCTCTGCTTTCTCAGCAATAACTAAATATGATCAATAAATCAAAACTAATTGCAAAGAAACTTAATGTCCAAAGTTAATATCAGTCTCATGTAAATAAGGAGTTAATGTACATTTGTGAGAGCGCTCATTTTGGCTTCACACTTGGATGTGACTTGGGGGCATTAAGCCATAGACATACTGGTGATGCAGATGAGCAAAGTGGATTTGCTATGATGGATGTGACAGAAGAATGGAGGGATCATGGGGACTTTTAAGCAGAAACATCCATAAACATCAATATTCATCCATGCGCCTMTCTAAACACACACATATATTCACGTCAAGGCTGATGGCAAATAAGAATTACAYGGCAAGGCTAAGGGTGGATGTTAAATGATGCCACGTTTTGTGCATGTCTGCTCTTCCTCTGTCCTGTGCAAGAAGACACTGACAGWAAGGGAAAGACAGAATATGTGTGAGAAAATAGGAAAAGACAGAGTTCACTGCCCACTAGGGACCTAAATATCTTTGCATGGAAGGTGGAGATACTCAGCCAACCCTGAATCCCCTCCAGAGGGGGGGGGGGGGGGGGAATCATCACTGATGGATATAATTTTAGTGGAAAAAATGAGTCAAAGAGGCAGAGAGAGGATATAAAAGCAGATTATATTTAAGCAGTAATCAGGACAGTGAAGAGCTTGGGAGATTTTAATATGTTTAAATGTTCTTAATTGGGCTCAGAGTGGAGTGGGGCCCCCTGAAAGCATCCACCCAAAACAGCGCTCTAAAGGTAAAAGCAGATTGGCTTTTATTGAATTGTAATGAGAAGTGGGAAATTGCATGTTAATTCTGTCCCTGGAGTAAGTGTGTTCCCTCCGATCGGTGCGAGGTGCAGCTCTAACAGGGTCATGCAACTCAAGTTGTGGTGCATCTTGTTCGCTTATTTAAAGGTAAGAGGGAGGGCGTYGCTTAGACTAAATCAATTTTGCGCTTGATGATACGTATATGCGCCAAGTGACGTGTGCAAGTATGTGAATTGGCGCATAATGCTAAACCACCAAACACACGCTGCTGTGTGTATCCCATAGTGATTAAAAACGGTGTGATCGTGCTTAGAGCTGACACTTTGTCCCCTTATTGAGGCCTTGTAGGAATTAGACCCCAGTAGATCTGCTCCAAGCATATCCAAACACAAACTAAGCCGTGTTTCTCTGCAACTCTGGATACTATCGAGATTTCACACTGGGAAGGGAAATATTAGCACGACAAACATATCTGCCAATACAAACTTGCATGTAAAAAAAGGCATAGAGACGACGCTCAAAAACAGCATCTCCACACACTCTGTCCCTTTGAATTATAAAATCAGCTTGGCAAAAGAAGCGGCACCATAAAATTCAGCTGTGGTTCTCCTTCAGCCAAAGCGCCTTTCTTTTGTAGGGGGTGGGGGGGGGGAGGAGAAAAGCCTAGGTCTTAGCTGTGAGAGCAAGAGTGTGGGGAAAAGCATGGGTCCATCTGGCATGGGGAGAGACAGCTTTGTTGAGATTGGGCCCAAGACACACTGCTACAGAAGGGTCCTTCTCTCAGACACCTGCAGAATACCTTGGAGCTTCCACCTCCTGCCTCGCATTGTTCGACACATAGAACACGCACACGCCTCCACAACCTCTGCTCGCCCTCACGGAAACCTGGGAACAGAGGACAGGCCTCTCGGATTACATTATGCCCCTCAYACACGGGTGTTTACACGCAGAGGCTGAAGTCGAAGCAGCATCATGTCAGCTGACATTAACATTCATAAATGTATTGATACCAAGAGAGGAATGGAAAAGACACGCAGACAAGATAACCACAGGAGGAGGGGGCAACAGAGCATCTAGAAAAATGAAAAGTGTGTGCAGGAGAGGTGTGGGGGGGGGGAATGTAAGAAAGATAGAAAGAAAGAGAGAGATGTCTCTTTTATTTACCCTCATACTTCAATGCTTCTTGTTAAGAAGAGGGAGGATACAGGGGCCTTATCACCCAATTTGCTGCCCGTGTCTGTGCGTTTCTCGATTGATTTCTCTGACAAAGTCCAGAATCATTTTTCAACTCTCCTTCATCCTCTCCTTCTCGCTTCCCTGTCCGTCTCTTTCTTTATCACTTTCTCTCACATATCAAGGCGCACGCTCCTTCCTCTCTGCCTCTGCCCCCACCCACGCTTGAAAAAAAGGATGCTTGAGCCCCCAAGTAGCACAGCCCATGAAGATGTGCATGAGACAAGCATACGAAGTACATAATGTATCCATCATATGTGTTAAATATAGACTATTTCACAGATGTTTTATGAAAATGAGAATTAGGACATGCTTGAAGCACACTGACGACAAATCCTCTCTAAGCTTTAATTAGGAGCGTTGTGAGGGAGGGGAGAAAAAAAAAGGCCAGTCTACCGGCACGTAAAACTTTTAAAGTGTATTAAATGCTGCAATCATATTTAAAAACGTTATAATCTCTCTATATAATTAGAATTTTATGAGTAATTGAGAGTGCAAGTCGCAGGTCAAGGTGAGTGTTAATTCTCACACAAAACCTCATCAGCAGTACAATGACAACACTACCACAGTCAGATTAATGAAAACTGCTAAAAAATATATTATTATTATTAGGCTTAAGATGTTACCCTGCAAAAACAGGACAGCTGCTACTAAATCTCCTTATGTGTTGCTTTCTTTTTCAAGGCTTTCTTCCCCCCCATGCTCACCCCACAGCTAATGGCCCAAACATCTGTTTTAAAAAGTTACTCTATTGATCTAACCAGCTCTAAATATAGGGGGACAAACACACAGATAAAACGAAGCCACTCTTTTTCTTTTAAAGTTTGGAGAAACGATTCCTTAAACAGTTTGGAAACTCGTATTAGACTGGGCAATCGACCGTTTTGCTTTATTTGATTTTTGTTTGTTTAGGGAAACTTTTCACACACAGCTGCACCATTTTTAATCCACTATTCATGTGACATAAAAAAATAAAATAGGGTGAGCAGGCTAACAGATTAATGATGTTTGTTATGYGGTTTGACACTTTAGCTCCCTGTGTGGTTTTGATCTAAAAAAWACTTTAGGTTATTTTGTGCCCATGCAGACTTTTGACATTTTGATGGTTTTTCACACATCCTGAGGCCTTCTGAGGCAAGCCAGGCCCTCTCTCTGACAAAGTGTAAGGCTGGAYTTTTGTTTATTTGAGTCTAAAATTCATGTCCCCACAACCTCATCTCTTACCATTAATTGTTACACCTTTTTTGTTGTGTGAAAATCATGAATGTATAGATCATTGGAACAGAAAAATSCATGAACTTTGACAAGAGAAGTTTGATGAAATTATAAATTTTACTGATTTTTACAGATTTTTTATGTATTAAAAAAGGATCATTTGAAAAGTCAACAAGTGACATGTCTCTGAACAATATGTATATTTTTTAATATTTACTTTTATTACACTTTCACATTTATTACGCTAGAAAAAGGGTTGTTAGTGCTTAGAGCATAATTTGAGTGTGACTTTCAGCTACTACCACACTAAATTTTATCTTAATATCTGTGAAAWTATATGTTTTCAAAGAACATTTAAATTGAATTGGCTCCAAAACGTAATCAGTTGTAACTGTACATTTTACATCTAATTATTATTATTTTACTTTCCACAAAATCTGTCCACACACGTGTGTGTGTGTGTGTGTGTGTGTGTGTGTGTGTGTGTGTGTGTGTGTGTGTGTGTGTGT
>NW_013952442.1:2140726-2145825 GCF_001266775.1 Austrofundulus limnaeus | reverse complement strand
GTGTGTGTGTGTGTGTGTGTGTGTGTGTGTGTGTGTGTGTGTGCCTCCCTGGATGTGACCATGATTGTCCCTGGCATCTCTGTGTTTTTTCTAGAAATTGTTTATTGTGACAAAATTCTAATTAAGATTTTTCAAGCAACAATCAGTCTTCAGAAGTCACACAAATATCGTGTCAAAATACATTTAAAACCATGGGAAAAAAATCCCATAGGTCTGAGCTGTACTTGAAACTTTGTGAGATTTGGTTATAAGAAAATCAGGTATGCAATAATTTGCTGTGGACCAGTAAAAAAAAAAAAAGTGAAAAAGTTGTTAGATAAAAAATAAAGACGGACGAGTTTAAAGAGTATATAGAATATTGTGACAGTTACTATCTAAAAATGATACAGGAAACTTTATAAAACATCAAAAAGCATGTGAGCAATTCTTTAGGTATTGCTTTAAATGAAGAATTTATTAATTTCTTGACATGGGGCAAGTCAAAACACAGATTTCATCTCTTTTTAAATGTTTTGAGGGGATTTGAAAAAGACAGTATGTGCAAGTGAATCTTGGATCATGATCAAGAAGAAAAATGTTAATGGAAAAGTGGTCTGAAGTCTCAACAAACCAATGCCAAAGACTGGTGTAAAATTATTCAAAACACCCACAAGATGTTATTTCTACTAAAGAAGGGTCTACAGGCTTCTCATACCAATAATAAACTTACATCCACATTGTTTCATTTTCAAGATGAATATTTCAGATAAACCTTTAATATTACTGAATATTTTGGTGTGTAAATGCTCAAACATTTAAGTTTTTTTTTATTAATTAATTTAGTTTTTATGTAATCCTTATCATCTGTAAATGTTGTTCCAAAAGGGTGATTATTGTTTTGCCTTTGTTAAATTGCAGTCATTTCCTTGGATATGAATTAGGATGCATTTTTCCCTACATCTTTAAAGAAAAAAATCCTGATTAACCTCTAACCAATATAATTTCTTATTCATTTGTCACAAATTAAGTTCTCATGATATAAAAATGTTAAACTTAAAAATTACACTAAGAACAATTCTCAAGCCAGCAGTGATTCAAATGAAAAAAAAAAAGCTCAATCTGAGTAATCGTTTAGTGAAACATAGCACACAACAAATGTTAAATATCTTCCCAAAGCATTTTGTGACTCCACAAGTTCCAAAAACTTACTATGGAAAGTAACAAAACATTAAAACAAAAATTTGCAAGCTGTTAAATTAACATTCAACATCAAAATGAGGAAGGAAGGTTGCAGTTTTTGCAGGCACAACAATAAAAGTTAGATGTTTTATTTTTAACTGCAGTCTCTAGATTCTTAGTTACTTTACAGACATTAATGCTGCAGCTATTACCAAATTGTTAATAATAAAACCACTAATATTAACATAAGATGTCCAGCATGTTTAACGTTTTGCTCTTTTAGTCACCAAGGTTAAATTGACAATTTGAAAATCTTTTGTAAATTACTGTCTATTAAAAATATTTACTTTGTCATGCTTCTCGGCATTTTTAGCCACCACTTTGGGCTGATTAACATCCATGAATGTCACCTGGTCTTCCTCATATCAATACCACCAAATAGCATTTTGCTCCCCTTTTACTGAAGGAGGTTGTGAAAGCTATTTTTCAGATATATATGCCTTGTTTTTTTCTGGTTTTCCACTTACAGCCACAGCTCAGGATTGTTCACGAACATCTTGCTGCACTGCTGGATAATGCAAACAACCTATATTCCACATTCCACTCTTTCTTTATGCACACATTGTTGGAGTATTTAAGCTTCTAGATTGGGAAAATAATAATACGTTGCTGCACACGATGTGAAACTTGAAGAGTATGTAGAGCTGAAAGTGAGGAGGCCTTAACCAAAGCAGTGGCTATCAGGTGATCACTTGACAAGGTTCAAGTTGTTGGGTATTCCATGAAGAGGCAGGGGGGCCACGGCTAACAGGACCACTTCTGGTGGTGGCAGCTATAAGTATAGCAAGCAATTAGAGGATCATAGCTCACATTGACTTGAGTGTGAAATGATATCTGTGGAGAGATAAAACGAGGTAATCTTACCGTTATCACAGGGTCATCTCAGGAAGAAATTGATCTAGAGGAGTCTTGTTAACAYAAAGTAGGAAATTTTGACTTTTAATAATCCTCAAGCTGTTTGATGCTTCCGTTGTCTGACTAAAAGAAGCAAAAAATAAAAAGAATCTCACTGGAACTTTAATATTTATCAATCAAGTCAAAGTGAAACAGGTGTTGCATTTCAGAATGACATTTTTTTACGTCAGTTCTGAGTGTCAGATYATCAGCAGTGGCCCCTCAGAGTCGTCGCTGACACTTCTCTGGCCTTCGTGTTAGGGTTTCCTCTGAAACTGATGGCCCCTATTGATCTGAGGACAGCTCATCCCACCCACCCTCTTCTCCCCCTCCCCCCTTCACATCATGCTCAGCGAGATAAACGCTCGCCAGGCATGAAAAGTTGCAAGCCAAAAGTTTGAGCTGAAGAAAAGAGAAGAAGAAAAGACAAAAAATTGAGGAAGTTTAAGCTGTGGAGCCCTTCCCCTGAAGGCAAGCTGGCCTGCCATCTGTGCAGGCTCTCTAGCCATAGCCACCACCCCTGGAAGAGCCAGGGAGGGAGGGAAGGATGGAGCAAAACGAGTGAAAAACAGACTGGGGAAATGAGAGAGGAAGGAGTTGTTGAGAAATTGGGAAATTAATAAACGGACAAAGAAAAAAAGAAAAAAGGAGCTACATTAAATGAAGCAGCATCAATCTTGACTGCCATGTCCTACACCGACCTTTGAAGCAGTCATCTAAGCCCAAGCACTTCTGAAGACGACGACATAACCTCTCCCTTCAGGGCGAGAAAAGAGAACCCACTACAGCCTTGAGCATGAAAGGCAGCTGACAAGCAGACAAGAGCTTTGCTTTCCTGCCACTGACACTGAGTCCACTTTTTAACCAAAAAGGATCCCAGTTTTGTTTCCTTTTTTTTTCTTTACTCCCCTTTCCTGGGAAAATCTGCCAGAGCTTATCCATCGAAGCCAACACATGAACTTTCAATCAGGGATTAGCCGGATTTTCCAATGTGGATCTTCTTTTGTGAATTTGGCCAGCATTGCCTGTGTCGTTGGCAAAGGGAACGTAAATAGAATATGATCCCTGGGCCAAGGGATTGCCTCGCTTATTTCAAAGAAAGACTTCAAAAACGGGGCCCACTTAGTCTGCTCTATGAGTGTGATGTTTTTTTGTGGTTTTGAAGTGTGTCTTCCATATCGGACCACCAAAAAACTCCAATACGACATGGACATTTGCTACTCTTGTCCAGAAAGGGGAAAAGATGAGAAAGAAAATGAGACAATGTGGTTTTAAAGAGCAAGGGAAGAAAAAAACAAATCCCCAAAAAATATCACTTTTGTCAATAAGGTGTCAGAATCTAAACTTTACTATAAGAGTGAGTTTAACTGCTTGAACTCCCTCCCTTCCATCCGACCCTACTATCTCCGTTTTTTCACCCTCCTCTGTTCTACCGCTATTGTCCCCTGAGCTGACGTCCAGTCTTCGCAGATCTAGATGCTAATCCTAGCTTACCGTACTGTCAGCCCAGATAAGAGAGGCCCCACTGTAGAACAGCCGTGTGTGTGACTCCTGTAGACTCCAGTGCTCTATCAGACCACTCCATGTGGCCGAGGGCCACCACCGAAGTTGGACCGCAGGTCCTTTCGAATGAGGGGTTTACAGGAAGAAACACTTTGGCTTGCATATGCCATGAACATCTACACAGAAACACACGCACACAGACGCTAACACTGAGCTGCAAAGACCTAAAGAAAAAAAAAACTCTGATACAGCAGCTACCCGAGAAGATTTAAACTTCCACATGGACTGAAGTTTTATCTTAAAAAGGAACAATAGGCAAATATGCCACCCAATTGAGCATTGTGTTTGTTCTTTAAATGTCAGAATGAAAATCCCTCCGACTTTGAAGAAGATAGGGCTTTAATCAGCCAGCTAGAGCTGTTGCATCTGTCATTCACTGCTTGGCTTGGCCACGGCATGAGACTTAACAGACAGTGTTTACTCAAATGCAAGCAAAAAAGATTATCAATAACTTTATTCTCTCTTTTCCCTGCTCAGTCTCTCTGTCCATTTGGTGGGGACGGACAGAGAGTGAAGGGCTACAATAAAACAGGTCTGGCTTAGTGATTACACAAATGCACATTCTGTGTAGGCGCTGTTATCAACTTTGAATGGCACATTTATTCACTGGCTTCTGTCAAATCTGTCTTTTTCTTTTTTTAAAGTACAAGAGAAGAGAGGGGGAAAAAAACAGAAAATTCAGATGAGGAATATTTGTGTAAGGTCACAGAAACAATAGAAAAATGTCTCCACCTGCAGTTTTCACATAGTGACAGACAGCAAGCATGGGGTTAAAGACACCAAAAACAGAAACTAGGGACAAGGCAGCATAATGAGTTATAATGTTTTTGGCTTTGTTTGGTCTCTTTTTTTTTTCTAAATGGCATGAAGATCTGTGTCACACACACAAAAAAAATCCGGTCTGTTCAAACTAAATAGTTGCTTGTATTTGTGTTTTACTACATGCATGTGTGATAAAGTGTGTTGGTGTGTGTGTGCAGTTTTGTTTTTTGAACAGCTTACTAGTCAGTACAGTAAAAGTCTTATTTTGTGTGAGAGTTTGTGTCTGAGAGGGAAATGTGGGCACGGTGTGAGCTGCTCCAGCTCACTTAGGGTTTGAAGGTGCGCTGTTTGTGTTTGTGTGTGTGCGTATATGTGGGTGTTATCTGTTTACACGAATACATTACTGGAAAACAAAGTCTCTATGAAATAAATGTACCCAAAATTCATTCGGATGGTACTAAATCTGAGTTTAAGGTTTCATCAAAGTTTGTTTTTCGGGGCAAATGTTTTAAGGAAAACATGTGTAAATCGATGAATGTCTTCACTAAGACGAGAGAGAGAGAGAGAGAGAGAGAGAGAGAGAGAGAGAGAGAGGACAGTAGAGACGGTGAGGACAGTAGAAACAGTGAGGACAGTAGAAACAGTGAGGACAGTAGAAACAG
>NW_013952442.1:2127265-2140667 GCF_001266775.1 Austrofundulus limnaeus | reverse complement strand
GAGAGAGAGAGAGAGAGAGAGAGAGAGAGAGAGAGAGAGAGAGAGAGAGAGAGAGAGAGACTGACTCTATTTTTGCCCACTTATGTCTCCCTGGATAAGACCCCTTTCCCCCCTTCCTCTGAGGAAAATCTACAACCTCCAGCACATAGTGATGGTGGCGGGTGGGGTTTGAGGGATTAGGTGCCATGGCTGAATATTAAAATAAAAATTGAGCCCTCAATGTTTATTTTTTACATTTCTGCATTAAAAAGATGAGGAGGAAAGAATGAAATCTGAAGCATTGTCGCAGTTACATCTTTTTTTTAATTTCCCTATTTGTTTCCTTGCAAATGAGATTGTTCTTCTTGACTAAGAAAGTAAACGTTACAGCCCAGGGCACAGAGGGAGTCGATGTATATAAGATCCCTGCAATATTAGTAAGAGTGCGGGTTGTCTGTGTGTTGTGGAAATGTT
This sequence comes from Austrofundulus limnaeus, assembly GCF_001266775.1. Taxonomy (NCBI): domain Eukaryota; kingdom Metazoa; phylum Chordata; class Actinopteri; order Cyprinodontiformes; family Rivulidae; genus Austrofundulus; species Austrofundulus limnaeus. The sequence goes on along the minus strand of NW_013952442.1, from coordinate 2,140,214 downwards.
CAAATGCACTTAATCTTTAATTCTGTGACACTTTCTGTGTCAGTGTAAAGGCACTCTAAGTACTTTCAATAGGCAATATGAACAGGTTGCAACTGTGATCGTCTTTGATGTAAACAGTTTACACACTGAGCAATAACTAATGCATTTGAATTTTAGCAAAACACATCTAAATAAATATCAGTCACATTGAATTTCTCTTATAGAATATTTTAGTCATTCTAAGACATTTTACTTGCAACGAGTTTATAACATTGACAATTATTTTTCAGATATTTCATATCACATTTAGATTCAACCAAGAAAAAACATTTACACACATTATCAGAGTGCAGCAGAAAGTACATTGTGCTACTGTAATGAGAAAATGTATTACACGATGAAAGCGTTTTTGTTTTTTGTTGTTTTTTTTTCCTTGTAACATTTGAATCTGTTCACAAATGAACCCATTAGATTTGATGTTTTCTCAACATTCACTTGAGAAAAAAGATAATTATGAAAGAAAATGACAGATATGATGATAGCAGTTGCTAAATGAGTACTCCAGTCAAATTTTCAGTACCTCTTTATACTTTTAAATGGCAAAAGACTTTAAATATAGGACCACAACTGTAAAGGAGTGAATTACAGTATTTTCCCACACGCATTTTAACAAAGGCTTGTTTAAATGGAATGTTTCGCTCTGGATTGATTTTAGTGTTGATCATCCCGTGTGACATTTGTGACATTCAGATCAGCGTGTTGAGCTAAAAGACCAGAGGGTCCAAACAAACATCAAATCAGTCCAATAAAAGCTGAGTATGTGGGAGAAGTGAGTGTCTTGCATGGAAATTAATGTTTTTTTTTTCTTCTTTTCTGTCAGTTTTGCACATGCAAGCGCTTATTTTTGTACAAATAGACAACTTTCTCCTTCTCATTTCAAATTACCAACCACTTAAATACAGGACACCCCCTGCAATTTGATTAAGCAAGTCATGTACATAAAGGGCTTCTGTCATTATGTAAAAGATGGATCCAGACATATAAAATACCAATGATACAGTGTTATGGAGTTGCTTTTAATATATTCTTTTATAGTAATCTAAATGCTTTCATCTGTCTTTGAATGGTTTGTGGTTCCATTATCTTTCAATCATGGGTGATGGATCCATGCCAAAAACCTTTACAATGTGTGCAAATGTGCATCATTTTAGGCTAATATATGATTCCTTATGAGGTGAGGGGGTGAAAAAATGCTTGTCCTTGTATGTTTGTGTGGATGACTGTGTTTGGAGAATGAAGGTGGAAGGAAGAGAGGGCAATCTTCTCTCTACCATTATTTGTATCAGTGCTGCACATCACTACAATAAAGTCTCTATTAATCATTCTCCTTGCTTTTTTTATTGTATCACCAAGCAATGTGTGAAGATTGCTAAATAAAAAGGCATTTCTGTATGAGGAGAAAGGGAGTGGGGGTAAAAAAAAGAGGAATAAAAAATGCAACTGTATTCATTGGACCTTAAAATGTTTTGATGGCTTCTGGGAGCCACATTATATTTACATAGGAATGTGTCATTAACGTCAATGGTGCAGCAGAAACAATTAAGCTAATACAATGCTAAAGCCAACAACCTTGAGAATTTGATTACAGGCCTTTGTTGAGTTTTAAAAACCTTCCATTCTCCAGTTAAAACAAAAGACTGATGGATTCGGCTGCGGTTATAATTCAGCTGTCAACTTCCATTGACGCCTCTGACTGTCACCACTAGACGACATTTACATACTTTATATATAGACCAAACAGAGGGGTCCGTACACCCGCAATCATAATAGGACAAACGTGTGCTCACACAGAGGCACCCACAGCCAGTGTTTGTCCTTCGTTTCAAATTAGCCAACTGTAATTTTGAACGAGGCTGCAGGCGTTGTTTGCTTGGCAAAGTGTTGCTGTTTTAGTGCTTCTTTAATTCTGTTTTAATTGTAAAAGCCTATTGCTCCTCTCACTCTGCCAAGTGCTCTTTAGTTCCTTACTAATCGGAGGCCTTAACTCATCCTTGTGTGGATATTGCAGTGCCCGGGATCTTCTTGGCCTGTTAATTAGCTCACATGTATCCTGCATGTTGTTGAGACTGTGTGTGTGACAAGGGACCAAACRCAGAGCCCTAAAAGGGACCACTACTACAATTTTGCTTCTCCCCCTGCTCCGCAAGTGAGATGGTCGACTCTCTCAAGTAATTTAGTCCTGCCGTAATATGATGATAATGTATGCCTCTGAATAGGTGGGAGAACCGGCAGCATCCTATTTAGCACCTAGCTGTGCTATCCCCTGATGATATTTTCAATATAATTATGAAATTTCAGAAAGTACATGTGGGGATGTTTCGACAAATAGGAGCCACGGCAAAGTGAGACCCTATTTGTGTTTCATTATCTGTTGGAACATATTTTACAGTCATTGTGAGATATTTAACATTGTTTTATCATACCCCCGAGATATCGTACACACTGATCTAATTAAAGTCACCACTTTGCCCASTATCCTATTTAAAAAATCTATATATTCTATATAATTATGAAATTATGCATTATTTAATAYGTAAACCCCAAAGCTCCTTGCAAGTGGCAATAATTTTAATCAAAAGAAAATGAATAGATGCCACCACCCCACCCCTCTCTCTCTCTTGGTCCTGTTTGGAAGCATAATTGGGGAATGGAGTAATTCTTGATTGTTCACAGTTTTTTTTTTCCTCCCCAAAATGAAAAATACAAGTGAGCGAATTAGTATGAAAGCATGCATGAAATCTAGTTCTAAATCATTTACGAGCCATGTAACAAAGTGAATGTGTTGACGTCGGTCACCACTTTACAAAGTGTCTGTAGTGCGCACGCGGGTTGGGTGGGTGCATGTGTACTTTAGTGTGACAGACGGGCGCGAGGAAAAAAGGGGCTGCGTCATCATTTTGGGGGGAATATTACACAGAAACACATTGTTGTCTCCGGTATTGTTACGAAAGTAGTCCATTAAAATGCAAGCCTGTATATTAAAGAGCAGCGCTGCCTTTTGATGGATGGTCGTGCGCCCGTGAATAAGTGTGCATATTGATTGGCAAAAAAAGGTGAAAAGCAGTTTGACACAATTATTTCTGAAAGGCCCTGGTTATCCCGCATGATTTAAAAACCATTTTAAATGCCTGTCACTTACATTCCCTTCCATGAGACCCCAGTGACTCTTGAAAATAATAATTATGTGAAATGTCCAGGAGATATTGGATGTGGCAGGTCCTGCGCAGACGCTACGATATGTATTGATATGCATCTATAAGAGAAGATGGAAAGAATAAGAACAGCATTACTAGACAAATGTCCTTTCTGTCTGTCTCTCTTCCTTTGTCTTTCTGTCTCTCTCGGTTTCAGCAAATCCAGATTTATAAAGCGGCTCAATAAGATGCCTTACTTGCAAATGGGGCAAATTTCATTAAAATACCTAAAAGTAAAAAATTCTCCTAAGTAAGCATTAGTGAATGTTGTCTTGCAAAATTAATAATCTTATTAGGACGTTTTAGATTGACTGATTTAGAGGCCTACAGAAGTCTGGATTTGCAGAACTGCTGCAATGCAATCATCCTACTTTTTGCGACACGACTAAAGAACGACAGGTAGGGATTTTCTACTCGGAACGAGGCTTTAATTAAAAACCATTGTCAACCATTCATTCCCTTTCTCCTTATTCTTTCTTATTTGCTGGATTAAAGTGTAAAAGTGGAGATTTTTCTTTAGGTTTTCAGATTTAATCAGGAGACTCTGTGAAGAGATAAAATGCCAGAAGCCAGAATTTTACAGCGTTTTTCTCTCGTGCATTTTTTTTGTTTGATTCTTTTTTTTAAAGCAAGAAATTATGGCCCAAAAAGACATTGCTGAAACAATTTTTTAAGTGTTGCTATTTGAATGCACAAGCAGACAGCCATCTGACAGCAGTGAACGTGCATCCTAATAAACAATCATTTGGCGTGAAGATGAATTTGTAAGCAGTGAGTGTCCCATCAGCCTAACATGCTCTGTTGTTAGCGAGTTCAAGAGGTGACAAAAGACAGGGCACATCATGTGTGTGGTGTTGCTCATTAGTGCTTGTTGCTAAGTACATGTGTGGATTTTGTCATCTTCCTCCCTCTCAACTTATTGTCATCATCACCACTTTTTCCAGCTAGGCATGGGCTGGTATGAAATGCTGGCGGTATAACTTTGATTGAAATGCTTTATTTTAATACTGTAATACTGTGGTATCACAGTATGTTTAAAAAGCTACATCATATAATTATAAACAAAACAGAAAATTAAATGCTTTAAAATATTGCTGCAGTGATTATTATATAATTAATACATACCTGAGAAAAACAAATGTTTTCACTGTCACCGTGGTTAAATTCGATGTTATTTATTTCATAAAGTTKTGATGCTTCTTTATTTGTTCTTTGCTATGCATATAATAATTTAATCACAAACACTGAGATTAAACTGAAAATGTATCCTCAAAATCTTATTGTATAACTGCTGTTTTAGGAAATATAACATCCTTTATAGAGAAATGTACACAAAGAAGGCACACCCATTTGTAGTTCTAAAATAAGAATGTCTAATGCTAAGAATATTGTTTTCTCTGCTGTTCTGCTTTGTGGGGCCAGACCAGCAATTGGATAGATAATTAACAAGCCAGCAATAGCCTTTTTTATTTATATGTGTTTTTTTGTTTTGTTTTGTTTTGTTTTTAATCTTCCATCAAGCTAACTCTGGTCACTTACTGCAAACATATCATTCAAAACAGTGTTACCTGAAAAAAGTAAGAGTGATTCCTCAAGCAGATAAAAGTTATGACAAGTTATGACTGGCTGTGTTATCTTCTACTGGGATGGTGAGCAACATCATCTGTTTTTAATGAGGGGAAATATTTAGAACATCTTGAACAACCTTTAGCAACAGGTGGGGGAGGAAGAGTGCTGCTATACACTTCATGAGTTGAAGAAAAAAAAAATTAACAAACGCAATGTGCTTTTTTACATCTCCTTAAAATGTGGGTTGGCCTCAGAAACAGTGTTTGTTTCTATTTTTTACAATGTATCTAATCTTCATGCTACTTTAAAGTGGCCGTGACATAATTTTTTATAATAAATGTGAATGCATTTTTGAAAAGATAAAATTGGTAAAATGATGAAAAATAAAATGACACCACTCAGTTGTTTGGATATTTTTGCATGAGAAGTAACAGGAAGTGATGACAAAGGGGAATGTCTGAATGTGAACAAAGCAATGCCACAATGATTGCAAAGAAGAATCTGATGGTTTTAAGTCACTATCTGAGAGACATGAAGAATAATTTGAATTCAAATAATATTGTTTCAGCAAACAAAGATGGAGTTCTTTTGTTAAAGAGTTCCCCTTTGGTGTCACTTCTTGTGTCACTTTGGCTGAGCCAAGTTCAAAAGAAAATGTACCAGTTGTGTGAAAAAAAATGTGTAAAATAATGTGTATTGTGTCAGATTTCTAAATACAGTATAAAGATGCTCTTAATAACTTTTTGTATTTGAAGGTAATGCATGTGGGCACTTTAACATCTGAATGAGAAAATTTTAACTTAAATTTATTGCTTATCAACAAATGTATCTAATCTGTAATAAAAGATTGTGACATGAAAAAGTAGGTTGAATTGATTCATCTCATTATACATATTTTTTTTCTCATGGTGAATAATTACATCCTAAATGTTTTCAGTTCAAAGCCTCCAAACTGTACATATTTAATACAGAAAAAMTTGGACAACATTTAAAAAAGGTAAAACCTTTTTAAATTATTTAATTTGATCTACTACCATTTACCTTTCATTTAACCTATTTTTTAAGATAAACGAGAACTGTTAAAGGCTACATAAATCATGTTTAACATTTTATATTTGACTAAAACTCTGAAGCATCTTGTTTTTTTTCTGCAGCTTTCATCATTTAGTATKTTTAGTCAAAGTAAAACTTTTCTGCAAGTAATGTTTCCCTAAAAAACGTAGTATTTTTTTTGTTTTCCAATAAGCCTGTGAATGGATATTCATTTAAAAAAAATGGATGTAACTCTTGTCGCTAGATTTGTTAATGTGCTTTTTCAATGACTCATCATTTTCCTAAAAATTTACAGCTGCCATCTGCTTCCATAGATTCACAACAAACACACACACACACCACGCTCACAGAGACACACAAAGTTCGTATCCATACACAATTAAGGAAATATTAGAAAAGATGTTTGTTTGTTTCAGTTAATTTGTTTCAGGCCTTTTTTATTCAAATAAAGGTGCTGATCACCTGTAACTGATGTATTCTTCATTTGGATGCACACATTGCATGGTTTGGATCAAAAACAAGTACCATCACATCCCTAACACTGATAAATATTTATACATGTACTGTTAATACCTGCTTATCAGTGCTTAAAAAAATCGGGATTCAACAATTTATTTATTCTTCTTAGAAACTGACACGTCACAACTTAAAAAGGCAACAAAAGATGAGACTAAATAACCACTTCACTACTTTTCACTTGAAAATCGATGTGAGATTTACAAGAATGGACTGTGAGCATCAGGCAGGAAGTCTGTGTGTGTGTGTGTGTGTGTGTGTGTGTGTGTGTGTGTGTGTGTGTGTGTGTGTGTGTGTGTGTGTGTGAGGGTATTTGTGTTTTTAATGTACCGTAGTCTCTGCTCGCATCAGTCATTCCGTACAATTAGCCCAATTCCCGCTCAATTTTCTGCTTTCTGATGAGAGCAGCATTGTTGAGTGCACAGGCAGCTGTCCCTGACCAACACACTCGCGCAAGTACGTTCGCTGTCTCCTCCCGCATTGCAAGCAGAACTCAAAAAAAAAAAAAAACACAACACTTGGAACGCGTTTGGTGCACAGAGGACAGCAGGTGTCTTGTCAGAGCACTGTGTGTGTGTGCGTGTCTGCTTTTCTTTCATCAGCTATTTTCTCTCCCTCTTGCCTCCGACTGCCATCAGCCTCAAGTGTCATTTGTTTACCATAGCAACCGGATTAAATTAGGGGAAGTGATTACGGCTTATTAACAACCTAACACTGTCAGTATATTCTTATAATTTGGTATGTAAACACTTTGCCCTCATAGCACACTCTGCTGGAAATTTTCTTTGTACACTGAGGCATGTGGGGGGGGAGGGGAAGTCTTTATAAATATATAATTATGAAACATACAATAGCCACTTACAGCCCCCCCAGTCGCCAATCCACTGTCCCTTTATCAGTTTATCTCAAAAACAAACCCATAACCTAACCCTCCGCCCCACCACCCGCCAAAGAAACAAAAATAAATAAATAAATAAATTCCCAGGTACCGACAGTGCACCACTTGTAATGAACAATAAAATAAAGCGAAGCTCTTCTCATTTTTCCTCCTTGATTCTAACTAATAAACCCACTAGAATTAACATTCACACTTCATGTAATGAGGCGGCGGTGGTGGTGAGGGGCGAGGGAGGGGGCAGACTTTAGTTCTCCATATTGACTACTCTCGCCCCTAGCCCTGCTTTGCATTTAATACAGTACTCGGAGCCAAAGTGATTGTCAAATTATTTCCTTGTTGTGTGGAGAGATATTTGTAATTAATATTAAAATTAAGCATTGTGTTGATGCCGGGTGGTCTATTATTACAAAAGCTGCTACCAAAAGGCCGCTGCGCGTGCCCATTGCTCTCGTCTCATTTTGGCTTTATCTTCCCCCTTTTTTTTCCTTCCTCCCTTCCGCTCACAATCGAGATATTTCTCTCTGCTCACCTTTTACTCAGTCGTTTAATTCCTTCCTTCCCTGCTCTTATATATCTCACTTACAGTAAACCCCTGTTGCTCCTGTCCCCACCCCCCAACTTTTTTTGCTCTTTTACTTAAACCCTTCTCTTATCCCTCTAATATTTTTGCTCCCTGCCCTCCCCTCTTCTTGAAGACATCAATTATACACCCACAGATTATGTTTTCATGGGGTGTCCCATCGGTTTTGGTGGAGCGCTTTAGAAATGCAGGATCATTTTAAATAAGCACCTACTCAGAGACAAAAAAAGGTAGGTGTGTTGTGTGTGTGTGTGGTGGGGGGGGGGTTAAGATGAAGGAGTATGAGAGATGGAGAGAGAAAATAGAAAAAAGAGAGACGGGGGCTGCTCTAGGCCAAGAGAATATGAGCAGGTGCAGCAGAGAAAATGAGTGCTATAAACAAGCCCAGGTCCTCGTAATTTATCATTAATCTGGGTGCCTGTGCTCGCAGTGCCTGGCTTATTCTGCATGCTGATAGCCATGTCATATTTCTTATCACAGATTTGTTTATGCTCTTATCCTTGTTTCTCAGGCTTTACACTTACTGCTATGGCCTCGGCTATTACCACGCTGGTATTTGAAGGAGGGAGACGGTGGGTCGGGTGTGCGTGATGAGCCTCAGACGAGAATGATCCATGAACGTGTCATTTTGACTTGAATGGATAAAACCAGCAAAGAGGTACAAGGTTCTCGAGCCGTCTGCAGAGAAAGACGTATGCGTTTTACATTCGCAGCGAAAGCGGGCTTCTGACTGGTCCAACAAAGCCAATCATACAGTCGCTGCTCTAATCAGAAGCACGTTAACAGTTGTGCCTGAGCTCCCCGTGGAAGTCTTTTGTGCTGCCACGACTGAGTTCCTCAAACTAGAGACAGATTGCAACGGAAATCAGTTCAACTTTAAAGAGGCTCAGATGGGCATCAAATCTGTCCAAATGTTCTGTACATTGACAAGGCGCACCAGATTTATCATGAATTTCTCATATTGGACTAGTTCATTAAAAATGTTCCAACCGTGTTTACTTGAATAATCAACCAACTAACTGTATCAAAAGCAACAACATGATCTACTTTGGAAAATTGTCGCCCAGGCCTTCGTGTTTGAGTGACTGTCTCGAATGTTTATTTTTCATCAAAGTTGGGACGATTAGAATGCCCCCCCTCATTCATCCGCATTTGAATTGGTAATACTGCTTCTTTGTTTACTCTGTGCAATTTACTAATGAAAAATATGTGCAGAAGTTATTGATTCATGACCGTAATTGTTTAATTATTAATCAGTTTAGTCTTATATTAGCATTTTTAATGTAGCAGACAGCTCGAGAAAACTGAGATGCAGGTTCAAGTTTAGTTTTTCTTTTCGTGTGTACGTGTGGCATCCACAGTGGAGATAAACATCAAAGGCATACACACGTGTGCTGAAACGTGCACACTTTGCAACACGTCACAAAAACTGCTAACTTCTGACTTAAATTACATTTGCAAAACTGATCAAGGCCAAGGAATTATGAAAAAGTAAAGACAGAGGCCATAAGAAGACACGATTCTTCCAAAGCAGCCAATTAAATATTATTATTATTATTATTATTATTATTATTATTATTATTATTATTATTATTATTATTATTTAGTGGGTTCAGATAAAACGTTTTCTGATCATAATACTGAATTACATCTCCCAAGAAAACAGTATATTGTCTGAATAGGATTAAATTAAGTAATCCCATTTAATTATACATTTCAAAATTAATGATTACAGCTACTTAAATATTTTAGTACCACCACAAAATATACTGAACTTATCTGATTCCAAGGTCCCCTACCACAACATTTCAAGAAAACCCCTTTAATCTATTTTTTACAGCTTTGTTCGTAGCTGCTCTTTTTTTGTTCCAGTGGGCTCTGTGTTGGGGGCATTTGACTCAAACATGGACCAAACACTTAATCCTGTATCTCACTGGGCTGTGGCTGTTGGTGACTAATTTAAAAAAAATGGCATGAGTCTCCAAAACTTTCAGTCTTGTCACTTGAATCAAGAATATAAAAAACAAACTAACAAAAAAGCATTGTAACGTCATTTTTGGCTATTACAAAGTTGTTGCTGGCATCACAAACTTAGTTTTGATCATTCTAAAGTTTTAGAGGAGTGTTGTTATTCCTGCACAGAAGATCTCCTTAGGAAAGAAAACATCTWAGTGTCATGGTCTGTGTTTATTTTCAATTTTCTAATGTTTTCATGTTCCCCTGTGTTGCTCTGCCCTACAGTCCCATCCACACTCACCTGTGTCCTCTTGTGTCTGTTCCAGGTGTTACTTGTTGTCCTAATTAGTTTGCCTTTATATTCTGTGTCCTGTCTTCAGTGTTTGTCTGTTCATTGTACTGTCTGCCAGTCAGTGTGGTTGTCATCCGTGTTCCTCGTGCCGTTCCCTGAAGCTTGTAAGTTTTTGCTGACACACCAGCCCTCCTTTTTTCATTAAAATTCCTTTTTTGAACTTTGGATTTTGCCTGCGCCCCTGGGTTAGTCTGCACAGCCTCACAGAATGAATGGACCAACCAGCACCCAGCCTGCAGGAAATTTTTCTTTTTCTGGACTGCCATTCTCCACCCTCCACTGGGGGTTGGTGGCCCAGCCTTCCACCTTTTGCTGGGGGGGTTGGTGGCCCAGCCTTTCACCTTTTGCTGGGGGTCTTCGGCGGTCCAGCCTTTTACTTTCCATCGGGGATCTCCTCCGTCACCTGAGTCCTCCTTAGCCAGTTCTCCTCCCGTTGCCTCTGAGGAGCCAGTCCCATCACTGCCGCCGTGGGAGGACCAGGTGACTCCTTCTCTGATTAAAGGCTCTCTGAGAATCCTCCAGTGGACCTCCTCCCTTGCTGGTAAGCTGCCTTTTTTCCAGCAGATTGAGGACGTCTTGGCTGGACGTCCAGACCTGCTACTACTGCCTTGCCACCAAATGGTCCTCAGTTATGCTCGGAGGGTCCTGGCTGAAAAATCTGGTGCCCACCCTCCCACACCTCTGACTGCTGGACCTCCTGAGTCTGCTGGGTCTCATGAATCTGTTCCTGAGTTTCCTGAGTTGATGGTCCCAGTTCCTGAGTCGGTGGTCCCGGTGGTTCCTGAGTCTGTGGTCCCGGTGGTTCCTGAGTYGRTGGTCCCGGTGGTTCCTGAGTCSGTGGTCCCGGTGGTTCCTGAGTTGATGGTCCTGATGGTTCATGAGTCTGTGGTCCCTGTGGTTCCTGAGTCTGTGGTCCTGGTAGTTCCTGAGTCGGTGATCCCGGTGTCCCCCGGGTTGGCGAGTCCCGAGTCGGAGGTCCTTGGGGTTCGTGGGTCGGCTGCCACCCCCTCCACGTCATCTGGGTCGGTTGCCATTGCCTCCATGTCGCCCTTCGCTTCCTCTTCACCTGGGTCGTCGCCCATCACCTCCTTATCACCTCTGTCGCCTGCGTTCGCCGTCACTGACACTCTGGCTCCGGCAACCTCTGCCGACTCCTCGTCTGCTCCCGTCTCCTCCCTTGGCTCCTCGTCTGCTCCCGTCTCCTCCCCTGGCTCCTCGTCTGCTCCCCTCTCTTCCCTTGGCTCCTCGTCTGCTCCCGTCTCCTCCCGTGGCTTCACGTCTGTTGGGCCTCGCAGTGGATGGTCACCTAGCTGTCCCCCTAAACTCCTGCCCCATATCGGATGGTCCTCAGGCCATCCCCGTGAACTTTGTGTAATGTCCTCGTGCACCCTCGTGTTGTGTCCTTGTTTCCCCGTGTATTGTCCTTCTCCTCTTCTCGACGTCGGGAGCTGTCATTGAGGTGAGGGTCATGTCATGGTCTATGTTTCTTTTCTTTAATTTTCTAGTGTTTTCAATGTTCCCCTGTATTGCTCTGCCCTATAGCCCCACCCACACTCACCTGTGTCCTCTTGTGTCTGCTCCAGGTGTAACTGTTTTGTCCTAATTAGTTTGCCTTTATATTCTGTGTCCTGTCTTCAGTGTTTTTCCGTTCATTGTACTGTCTGCCAGTCAGTAGCTATGTTTACATGGAAAATTAGAGAAATTGCCTGGTTTCAGAGATTGCTTCAAAAGGTTGTGCAACAAAATATCACATTTTTCAAAACCATTGACTGATTTGCATTAGTTGATTCTTATATGTTTTATTATCATAGCTTTGAAGGATTTTTGGCCTGAAAACATTACAAGATCTGGATTTTAAGCAAAAAAATAAATGCACAATGATGCAATCAAAATATACTGTATACTAGCATTTAGCAATGTTGATGAAACCTTTAAGCAAAGGTCACTTCAATAATATGAACTAGCAAGTCTAAAATAAATCTTGTTTTAATTTTGTTCTGAAAAATGTTGAATGTTACAGTTGAGTCACATTAGAGAATTTTTTTGAGGTTGCTGAGGGCATAGGAAGGCCTATGACCAACAACAAGCATAAAAAACACAACAACCAGTATTTTAAAATACTCAGCAAAATTACAATGATTTAGTAACTGTCAAGTAAACAGAAAATGTAATTTATTCATGTAAATGTTATCGTATACTTTATCAATTTTAAGAAATTAAAAGAATGCCACTGTACTTCATTTRTTAAAATCTGGAGTGGTACTTCACATTTTTAGGTTTTAAAGAAAATATGAAACTTAAAGTAGAAAAGACTATTGTTATTGATTTGGCACAAAAAAATCATACATGTTTCTTTATCCATGAATGGTCCAAGTGTGTTACTTTTAATTTTAAGTTTATTCCAAATGTTAGGAGGAATGTATGACAATGTCTTTGACTATTTATGACAAGAGAGCACATATACATATTCTTCTTCTGCACTCAGATTGGACAAAAACGTTTTAGATTGGTGTGGTGATGGTAGTGAATGTGGACTCGTGTTCTTTTAAAGTGGATAAAAGTTCATTACAAAAACTGTCCCAGACCAGCATCAACTCAAGTGACGTGCTGTAGTCCTTTTTTCAATTTATAAAAAAGGGATGAAAAGAGATGAAGTCCATTACAGTCAATTTCGACATTTTTCTGTTGGAAGTTTTGAGAAAAGAGCAAAAAATATTAATAGTATCTGAAGTAAATGTTGTAGGGTTGTGTTGGCTTACGCGACTCTGCAATATCGCATGGACATCGGGGGC
>NW_013952442.1:2122605-2125952 GCF_001266775.1 Austrofundulus limnaeus | reverse complement strand
GTCTGGGCCTCCCTTCTGAAGCTGCTGCCCCCGCGACCCGACCCCGGATAGGCGGAAGAAAATGGATGGATGGAAGTAAATGTGAAGGAAAATGAAATAGTCACACATGCATTTAAGTTTTAAATGTATTTTACTTTTTTTTTCTTGTTTTATTTATAACTGTATTATATGCTTACTTTCATGATATGTTCTGAATAATTTCAACTGATACTGTAAGCTTCTGGTAGAGCACCTTTAAAGTGTCATTTTTTTGTCGTTCCAGCTTGAACCTCACACACACACACACACACACCTGTAGTTTCTACACAACTGGATTGCACAACAATTTGTTTTGTTATTATTGGAATTTGAACATGAAAGAGAAGCTGAAAAAGAAAGTATAACTACATTCTAAGGTGTTTTCCTCTGTTTAAGAACCACAGAACAAGTTTTAACTGAAACTAGGAATTTTTGCTGCTCAGAWAAGAACCATTCCTTGCATGTCAGAAATAACCAGTTTTGGGACTGGTTTTTTAAGGTATAAAAATGCTTTCACTGGGGCTGTCTCCTCAGACTCAACTTGTATTGCTGTATATATGATGACTCTCATTTTATTGCAATAAAATTACTCAGAGACCATTGTAGTGAAGAACTTTTTTGATCACGTATTTCTGCTATTTGTTTAACAGAGATGGAAAAGTTTTTTTTTCCACCACAGTAAACACATTTCCTAATAAATTCATACTGCAACATAAATCCTTTTTTTATTTGTTTTTTGTTTGTTTGTTTGTTTGTTTGTTTGTTTTATCTTGCTAAAACATAACACACTTTACCTTGTGGATGTGTTTGTTAAGACATGTAGTTATTTCTATGTTTTCCTGCCAAACAAGAAATCATTCTGAAATGAAACGATCAAAGCTTAGAACACACAAGCTTCTGAAAAAAAAAAAAACATTTGTGAATTTCTATCTAGGCCCAGTCTCATCTGAGAAAGACCCAGGTGGGAGAGCAGGTGTCTTCATTCTGTGACCAATCCTCCCGATTAATGGATCAATTAGGTTCCAGGTAGACGAAAAACCAGCTGCCTCCAAACCAAAACTCATACGTGGTAGTCTCTAAAGATTGTCCTTCATAAAGGACATGAAGCAACTTCCCACTGGGTTGTGTTACTGAGGTCAAAGTGAGTCATTTCTCATCAGGTCATTTTCCACTGTCATGTGTGTTTAGTAACAGTTAAAAACTGTAACATTTCAGTTGGCAGCCTTTTGACAGTTCTGGAGAGCAGCAACGTCCCTGTAGAAATTCTAGGAAATTTATAATTTTGAGACGAGACCTGGTCAACCATCATTGTAGAGTAAAGCACATATCCATTTTTCTTAAAGTTGTAATAAAATTCAGCATTCTGTGTTATATTTCAAAATCTGCTGCAGTTCATAAATAGCATTCTGACACAAGGAAATAAACCTCATTATGCAGTTGAAATATGTCAACAGCAAATTAAAATTCAATCAATGTTAAGCTTCTACTATATGTGATTTGTTCTTTGAAATGCACTGACACTTCTCCATCCATCCATCCATCCATCTTCTATATCTGCTTGTTCCTGTTCAGGCTTTTAGTGACCTGATGCCCATCTCCAACAGTCACTGTGTGAGGTGTGGTACATCCTGGACAGGTCACCAGTCTAAAACAGGGCCAACAATCATTCACACTCACAGTGATACAGTGACCAGAACTCACTGGATGAGAAATTTAGTAAATCCTCTCTGGCCTGGGAACATCTTAGAGTCCCCCAGGAGGAGCTGGAGGGTGTTACTTGGAAAAAAAGATGCTTAGGTTTCACAACTGGACGTGATTCATATATGGTAGAAGATTTACAGACACAGCAATAAGCTCTGAATAAATCTAATGAATATTTTTCAGAGGTGGTCCCTTGAAATAAGTTTCTTAACAAATCAAACTATATGAGTTTTCAGGCTGGAAGTATTTTCTTTGAAGGTTTTCATGGTATTGGATCATCTTGAGATAGTACATTTTTATATCTTCTGTATACACAGTTGTTCCTCTTATTTAAGGTTGCAGGAGAGTTTGTGCCCATCTTCAGGGGTCATTTGGTTAAGAATAACCTATGTAGAGCCTTCACAGAGTAGTGAACCCCTCCCAAATCTTGAAATTGCTCTTCGCAGCACTCTTTCTACACCCAGTCATTTCAAAAACTTTCAAGCATCTAACCTAATTACTTGTGACCTATGAGATCTTCCACCAGGTGTCCAAATTATCCAAAGTTTGATTTTTTTTTCCAACAGCAAAACTCCACATTTTGAATTACTGCTTTCCATATCTCTCTAGCAAATAGAAAAAGAGCCTAAAATATTTAAATAAACAATTCTAAATTAAGCATCCACCCTTTGACTTCACAGTTCGTGATGACCCCGAACCGGAACTGTTATAAAGTGATGGAAAAATAGAGATTTTAGCGAGCGCACTTCTGTCCCACTTTTCACATGGACTTGATCACATGAACAAAATGCCCGTCACATCAGCATGTTCAGATATTCTTACCAGCGCACACAGATGAACGCAGAGGCAGGCAGTGATGTGTGCTCACCTGTGTGTTGATGGGTTCAGTGCTGTGAATGACAGGATTTATTCTTGGGCACAAAGTTCATTTACATATTTTTACTTTTCTCGCAGCATCAACACACTTAATTTCCTCCACACACACACACCCTTCCGCTTGCAAATTTTCTCTAAGCTGACTGTGTGTGAGAGTGCGCACCTCACAGCTGAATGTTTGTGTCATAGTGTGTTATTACAGGGGAGAGAGTGAGAAGCTTGTCTTTTTCAAGGAACACCCCCAGAACTAATGTTCCACACCTGTGCACAGTGCGCCACTCTTTATCGAGCATCACAGGTGCACTGAATTAATTGTTGGAGAAAGAAACCATTTCTTTTTTTTTCTTTCTTTTTTTTCTCCTTCGAGGTGGGGCGGCAGTGGTGGTGGTGTGGGGGTCCTTCTCCTCCTCCTCCTCCTCCTCTTTTTTTCTGGCATGCATTCAATCACTCAATATTCACATCTAAATTGCTTTTAGCATTGAGGGCTCAGAGGTTTTGAAGCATCTGCATGGGTGACATCAGAGGAAGAGCACCACTATATTTATAAGTGGTGAGTGTTTTTTTTTTCTTTCCCTGGTTGTTTGGAAGAAGTCCCAGAGTGTGCTGTGTGCTGTTTTGTGTGTAAGTGTGCCAGGGATGGCATTCCTGCTGCACTTTATAACAGGCATGAAAGTATTCCTAAATGCAACTAATGTCTGTAATATTCCATTGTGGAGACGAGAGCAAACATTAGTGTGTGTGTGTGTGTGTGT
>NW_013952442.1:2120215-2122429 GCF_001266775.1 Austrofundulus limnaeus | reverse complement strand
CGAGTCCCTGTTTGGTTTAAATGCCATTGGTAACCCACCAATGGCATTTAAACCAAACAGGGACTCGACTTTTGTGGGGGGCTGGGTTTAGGACCAAGGTATGAATTGAGTTTAGGTTAGTTTTAGGGTCAGGTAGGTACCTGTGAGGTTRGCCTTAGGGYTTGTGGTCAGGGTTAGGCTGTAGAAATGTAATGGAAGTCAATGGAATGTCCCCAAATGGATAGCTGTGCAAACATGTGTGTGTGTCTGTATGTGTTTGTATGTGTGCGTATGTGGGAGGGGTCTGGTGCACAAACATCTGTAAGGGCCTACAGGTCAAACATGAGACTGCCCCCCTCTGGTAATGCAATCTCAATTCATAAATATGTTCTGCTGTTCTCCATTTTCTTTTTCTTTTGCCTTTTCTTTTATTTGTTTCCAAAACCAACAATAAATTCGTTAATCACATGTCTTAAACCTGCCTCCTCTCCTACGCCACTTTGATTTTTTTGAAACTTTTTGTTCACCTTGTCCTCCTTTACCTCCTTATTGTTTAGCCCTGACCATATTATTACCATCTGTCAATCAGTGCACTTAACATCTGCTCAGAGTGAGGCAAGACAGACAATTACACATCGTGGTCACTGAGCTGAATATCCCTAAAGGTTTCAGGAAAGGCGTCTTTTTTGTGTGTATTTTTATTATTTTTCCCCCTTTGTCTTTCTTTTCTATTTCCAATTTTTTTGGAGGTCCAGTAATGAGTTACAAAAGGTCAYTGGAGCATTGCAGCTGCTCATCCACTCGTGCCATAATCCACGGCACTCATGCCTGATTACCTCTTCAATGGTCAAAGGTAGGGGAGGGAGTAAAAACAATGGGCGCAGAGCATAAGGCTCCTCCAAGAAATATGGGCCAGGGGTTTTATTTTGGACGGTGCCAGTCAGAGAGAAATAACCCTGAGCGGATCCATTTATTCTTTGAAATCAAAATGCTTCAGCTGCAGCAGCACGCAGTGAGGGGGAAAAACATGACACATTTTCTCCCTTCCCCTCCATCAACAGCCATTTTGATCTCCACAATTGACCTTCCATGGCATCATTTACAATGAGTCATAACACAGCCGCAAAGTGTTAAAGCCGTAATGCTGCTGCTTGTGTGCACACACAGACACATGCTCACACACATGGATAATCGTTCTCTTTTCTTGCCCACACATGCTCGCAGACGCACACACACTCACCAAGTTGTGTTAACAGACATGTGCGCGCACACCTCAACATCCGCACACATGCACTCGTCAGCGTAATAGCTTTAACTAGACCAAATTGTCTGTCCTTCATTTGTATGTCTATGGCGACCCACATTCTCCACGACTCGCCCTTTGACAAAGAGGGGTCATTCCCCCAGCAAAGAAAATGAAGCCCAGTAGATATTGTTTGATTGGATTTTGCCTTTTCAAGGTTTCAGGATCATTACAGGAATTCATTTGAAGTGTTGCTGAAAATGAAACCGCGACCCTCTTCCCGCGTTTAATTATTCTAATACCACTTCTTTTTTTTTTGCTCTCATTTTCTTTCTTTTTTTTTTTTTTTGTCTGTCTGCAAAGTATACCATTTCTAGAAATTAAAGCCATCAAACTAGACCTTAAAATGAGACCATGGTGGACTAATTTTCACCCAGGAAGTTATTTTGTTTTGTCCTCATCTGCCTCATCTCCTCGCACCCTTTTAGCTTGTTGTATTATATAGTCAATTTATGTYCCTTGAGTTTTTCCTGTTGTTTCATCATCTTCTTTCACCTTTTTTTGTTCTTTTACCAATCATCACTTTTCAAATGCTGTGCCTGCTTTTACAATATGCTCTGTCCTCCTCTAACTTCTTCCGTTTCTCTCTATTCGCGCTCACTTTTACAGTGTTTCCATCACTTTTGTCTCATCCCTTCAATCCTTCTTCCTGCACTCATCCACAATTTTATACAAGCCAGTGCATTGGTTCTAAACCAAATGTGTTCATTCCAACATTTCAATAAATTGAGTAGGGGAGGCATTAACGTTAATCACAGCGACCACATTGTGCTTTAGACACGTTGGTGGGATTATGGATTACTATTAGCTGGATGGAAACCGATTCTTTCATTTGAATTCCGACTTCCTCGTCTTACTAAAATTAAAAAGGGAACTAATACTTCTTGGACAATAATACTTCTTCTTGGACAGGACTTTGCTCTCTCTTTCCC
>NW_013952442.1:2114609-2118872 GCF_001266775.1 Austrofundulus limnaeus | reverse complement strand
GGTATGGTATGGTATGGTATGGTATGGTATGGTATGGTATGGTGAACGTTGCTTTTTAGGTTGTGTATATCAGGAAGCTCTTATATTTATTCACAGTAGGCACATTTTCACATGACATGCCATAACATGTGGGTATTCCCATGCATAATTTTAGATTGCTCAGCACTGTGAAACTTTTAATTTTTTTGTTTGTTTGTTTGTTTGTTTGTTTGTTTTTTACAAAAGTAGTAAAGAGCAATGGTTACACAGGCGTTCTTTTTGTTGGCAGCTTTTTTAAAAATATATAATTCATTCTGTTTAATGTACCTGACCATTTGTAAGTCTAGTCAACAACTAGACTTTAAGGCAAAAAACGAGACATTCACTTAGTCATCAGTGTTATTTCTGAATTTAACAAATTTCAAACTAGAAAAATTAAATAAAAACTTTTTTATGAACAGCCTGTGATAAAATGGTTTAAACTGAACTTATAAAAATGTTAAGAAAACCAAGTTTTACAAAGTGATTTCATCCATCCAACTTTCTAATTCTTGTTAAATTATGTTAATCTGTTTGAGTGAACTCATAATGATCTAAGTTTTGAAATCTGTGTAAAAATATTCTAACACCACAATGTAGCATGTAAGCAGACAAAAGGACTGCACGAGGTGAGCAGCAAATACATCATATTGTAGATATAAACAATTTACTTCTCCTCTGCCAACATAACTTATCAGAACAATAATCTCAAACTGTAATTTTAACATTTTCACAAACAGCTAAATTGAAAAAGCAAAAGATTTGCAGACAGTAATTCATTTTGTTCAGGATAATAAAAAAACTTGGACACAATAAAATGTAGGAACATGTCCAGCAATATAGAAATTTAATTAGTTAGTTTTACTATTTCTAGATACTGTATGACAATAGATATTTGGGAATATTTACATTCTAAATTAGACTTGTTAAATCTGCTTTGCCAAAGACAGTGTCAAAATATGAAAAAAAACTGAAAATACTCTCCTAACCCCTGCTTTTTTTCATAAAGGGTTGGGGGGGGGGGGTGCAGTAAGCATCAGTATAAACATGCACACTGTAAAATGATGCTGATGGTACCTTAGGCACTGAAACTGATGCTAACATCATGGTGAAGCTTAAAGGCATGACTATCTGAGCAACTATCCTCAGCTGCACAGATATCAGGATGTGTAGAAAATGCAAAAGGACAAAGCCTAGTGGAAAAACAGATTAGTCTAAAAACAGAGATTTGTTAAGAAGTATAAATCTTCCTCCTATTATATGGACCTAATGGCCCCAGAAGAAACTGAGGGCTCCCCCCCTTGGTACATTGTGTACAACATCACTACATAATGAATGCAGATTTCCCGATTCAGATTCCAGATGTTTTGACTAAAATCATGTCATGCTGAGAAGTTATAGTCRTTTTGGTCAAACCTTGAAAATGATGCCATTATTAAGTGTGAKCTCATGAGATGTGAGATAATACTTTGAGAATGTTGAGTATATCTCTCTGCTCTCCACAGTCAGTTTCTTAGCTAACTATCTGAAAAGTTGTCGTCTCAAAGCAGCTGAGAGCAGGATGTTGTCCACATTCAGCTTCATTATGGACATCTAAAACTCTCAACACTGCTTTCAACTCAGTTTGCAGAGTTTGTTAGGCCAGAGACTAATAATGACTAAAAGCTTCAATGAATGTCACAGAGAACCTCCRCTCCCATGGCCACCAATTACATAACTCCTGTTTCTGCTGATGATTGAAAATATCTTCATTGTTATTTTTTAATTTAGCAAATTTGGAAATAAAAGAAAGACATTAAATGTTTTGAATAATTTTAGCAATAGTTTYGTGGTATTATGCTGCACTTGTGAGCAGTTTTTTTTCCTATTTTGAATGGTACTTCTATGGCAGAGGACATATTTTTCCACAAATAGGTGTAGGTGTAAGTGAGCGTGAAAGGCTTTGGGGTGGGTGTGTGCATGCGTGTGAAAGATTGTGTGTATCCCTAACATTGCTGTCACCAGTGGATTTTATATGTCAGCCTTGACTACATGCTGGCTCCACTTCATCACCAGCTGCAGCCGAGCTCAGCTCCAGAAAAACTGGCAAACTGTTTGTCTGACTGCCTGTTTGACACACAATAAAACTGTGTCTCCATTAGATGGGCCTCTGTAGGCCTTAGGCACACACACACACACACACACACACACACACACACACACACACACACACACACACACACACACACACACACACACACACACACACACACACACACACACACACACACACTTTAAACCCATACATGCAACCGTTTGCACACACAACTGCTGTCAGACTCATTCTCTGATAAATGTGCAAACTGACACGCATCCCCTCAATAGATGTCCTTGCAGAAAGGTGTGTGTACGCCGTTTGCCTTGGTGACTGTTTGTGTGTGTCTGTTCTTTTTTTTTTTTTCTGGAGACAACTGCTGTCTGTGCCAGATACCATCATAATRTTGGACAGGTGTACAACATGGTAATCAGGGATTTACGAAACAGAGTGATTGTGTGTTGCGTGAGTCCATTTATGAAAGAAAAAAGGATGGGCAGACTGAAAAAAAAGCAGGAGGGAAGGATGGCCAAGTATTCAGTAGTCTTTGTTTCTGCCTTTTTTCCCAGAWCCCTGCACTTGCCCCAACCTTCCCAATCTCAGAATTGTTGATGATTACGAATATTTGTGTGTGATGTCCGAGCGGGTTGTCTGAACAAGGTCAGTTTCCTTTGTCCTCCTATCCCCCTCTTCACACACACACTTCCTCTTCATCCCCTCTTTCTCTGCCTCTATTTCTCCTCATCGTTATCTTTTACACATTAATCCCCGTTTTGTTTTCCCTCCCACTCCTCTTAATTTTCTGCTCTTCCCSGGCTGTGGAGCTTAAATGACAGGGTGTCAGTGGACGGTGGATACTTGAGCCAGGTTAATTAATGTGTGAGACGAGCACACCTGCTAGTGGAAAAACGGAGAAAAAAAAAGAACCATCAGGGATATTTAGAYAACAGAGAGCAGGTGAAGAAAAAAAAAGTCAAACAATCAGCGAAGAAAGTCATTCAAATTGCACTTGCTTAACAGCCAGCTCAGATCCACCACTAATATTTTCATATTTATTTCTCTGTCTGCCACTACAGTTCATATTGCACTGCCCTCATAGATGCACACACATTAGCACATAGCGCTGTCAACCTAAATGATACTTTTCAACATCTTTCCATTTGCACCTCCTCCTCCTCCTCCTCCTCCTCTCGCCTTCCTGTGCCTTAAATTATTCAGATCTCTCTACATTTGATTTAGCATGCCTCCTGTCTGCCATTTCCCCCTTCTTTTTTATACATTTCATTATGTTGTATGACTTTAGACCCACTGGCTGGAAAATGACAATTATTTTTGCTCCAGCAGCCAGCTATTAACAGAGCTGAAGAATACATGGAGAGCTGTGCAGAGAAGGAGAATGCAGAGTAAGACGAAGACACATGCATCCTGTCCATGCAGGTGCACACTGATACACAGATTCCTACAGGTTAGCAGTGCATGTATGTAACTTTAAACAAAACTGTGTGAACATTTGAGAAATTGAAATATTTATTTAAAGTCTTCTTTTTTCCATTATACTAAAAAGTATGTACAGACTTTTCTTGTCAAGGCCACATGAGAAATGAGCCCGCAAACAGAAGAAACCAAAGAGAATGATCTGTCTCTGTGAAATAATTTCTTTTAGATGTATCTTTAGCTAGATAGTGAATTCAACCCATATCTAATGGTAGCTTGTTTGGCCTTTTCATCAGTTCTGCATAAATATATATGAGCCACGGGAAAACATGCAAGGGACCTAATAGAAATGAATGAACTGCTCAACCATATATTTGCCGTGAGAGATATGCAGCTTTTGATTGGAAAGGGCATCCACTATCTGCAATATTGATAATACTTTTCAAATTTCATCTGCTTTTGTTTGCGTTCTGTGGCCGCCTGTTTAAACATGGCGAGAATTATAATGAGGCCAAACATTATCTCCACCAGTTGTTCGAGGCTGAACATATAACTTTATCACAGAAATGATTCCCGTGGTTTGGCTGCATTGTAGCGTTTCCATTAGAGCTTGGCTATCTGACAGAATTCCAACCAATCGGCAGCAACAGTGGCCCTCGTCTGGTGGCCAAGCAGTGCCTGAGTCTGTGACACTGTGTGTGTGTGTGTGTGTGTGTGTGTGTGTGTGTGTGTGTGTG
>NW_013952442.1:2112004-2114433 GCF_001266775.1 Austrofundulus limnaeus | reverse complement strand
GTGTGTGTGTGTGTGTGTGTGTGTGTGTGTGTGTGTGTGTGTGTGTGTACGTACCAGGATGTGTAACAGTTACTGTCTCAGACCAAAAATACAAAAGACAAAGTGAAGCCACATTATTTTACCAGTAAGGTTTTTGAAAATCAGAGGTTTGTGTACTTTAAAATCACTTCTTCCTTTAGGCATTTCCATCCACCCTCATTATGTTTTGTACCACCTCTCTGCATCATATTGTTAAGGTAATTTGTAAGAAAAAGTTTGCTCTACGTTAGAACTTAGACACGGTTCTTTGCAAAGGTTTAAAACCCCTGCTATTTTCTAAGAAAGAAAAACTGTCTTGTGAAATTTTAAAATGGCCTTGATCCAAAATTATTTGTGCTTTTGACTCCAAATTATTTAAAAGTGGCCAATGTTCAAAGTAAAACTTAAGGACATTTAGAAGGACTTAACAATAATGCTCAAGACCTTTTTAAAAATGGAAAATGCTTTATGACCGTGACAGCATTTAAAAGTAACCATTATCTGCAGCCAAAAGTCGAAACACAACACTTTTCACATCTCGGTTCAAAATCATTCAAAATTCACTGACTACCTACAGGAGTCAACCCAATTCATGATGGTTACCACAGGCAACTTACCCTTATAAACACAACAATTTCTACAACTCACTTATTTTTACTGACTAAAAGGTGGTGTTATTAGCCAAAACTGATTGGTAACTCATATTTTGAGACTTAAAAATTGTCTAAGATCCTTGTTTTAAACATTACCATTACCTATTTGAATTTATATTGGATTTATATGGATTTCTATTGGACAAACAGACTATAAGCACAGGATCTCCACAGGGCTGTGTTCTCTCCCCTCTGCTCTTCTCGATGTACACTAAACACCTGCAGCCATGAACAAAACTTATTAAGTATGCGGATGACACCACCCTCATCAGACTCATCTTGGATGGTGATGAGTCTGCCTACAGGTGGGAGGTGGACTGGTGCAGCAGCAACAACCTGGAGCTCAACACCCAGAAAACAGTGGAAATGATTGAGGACATCAGAAAGGCCACAGACTCTCTGCTCCCCCTCACCCTTAATGACACCCCCATCACCACTGTAGCCTGCTACCGGGTCCTTGGCACCACCATCACCCAGGACCTCAAGTGGGAGCCGACCATCAGTTCCCTCATTAAGAAGGCCCAGCAGAGGACATACTTCCTGCGACAGCTGAAGAAAGCCAAGCTGCCGGTCAGGCTGATGGTGCAATTCTACACGGCCATCTTTGAGTCCTTCCTCAGCTCCTCCATCACAGTGTGGTATGCCGGGGCCACTGCAAGGAGAGACACAGACTGTAGCGCATTGTGCGCTCTGCTGAGAAGGTGATCAGCTCCCATTTCTCCATGATCTGTACGTCTCCTGGACTGTAGCCATGTTTCCATCAAGGTTTTTAATGCACATTTTGAAATATTGCATCAAAAAAGGTGAATGTAAACGGCATGATTCAAAAAAAACTTACTCTAATTTGCATAAAAGTTGATACGCTCACTTGAGGTGGTTTAAGGTTTATTCTAAAAGGAGTTAATGCGCAAAAGGACAAATAGAAACACATTTGTCGAATCACTTCTGACATAGCAAACATTTACCTCACATGTTCATCAACTGTTCTCGCGGTCTGTCCGAAACCGGTACCAGTACCAGAGCGACTGCAGCCGCGACTGGCAGCTGGACCCTCCTCCTGCTGTCAGCGTCTTCTCAGTTATTCCCGTAACGTGAAAAAAAAATTGCATTTCTTTTTCTACATCTCCAGACAGCATGTAACATTGCCAGAACTAGATGATATGACAAAATAAGTACAACTTTCCTGATAGTAGCAACATGTTCCTGATAACTTCTCTCCATTGTCCTAAGATGCAACTTTTACTTCCTGTTTACCACACGCATGCCTCTGACGTAACTGATTCACGTCAAGCCAGTTGATGGAAACACGTCTGATTCGCATTTATTCGTTCTTTTCTTTTTGCAAAATTGTAAAAATTCGCTCAAAATGAATTAGAATTGGACGGAAACATGGCTTGTGAGGCGTGCAGGTCGGATCACAGCTGACCCATCTCACCCTGCACGCAGCCTGTTCATGCCACTCCCCTCAGGCAGAATGTTCTGGTCCGAATATCCCACCATAAGAACAGTTTCTTCCCCTCTGCCGTCAGACTCTTGAACATTTAGAACACTGAGAACACGTGACTCTAAAACTGTTTTGGCCACTTTATCACTGGTTTCTTAAACAGCACAACTCTGAATATATTGTTTTTCTGGTCACTTTTATCACTGGATCTAACTGCACTACTCCAAATATATTGTCTGCTCTGAATATTGTATTGAACTGTTTGATTTTTTTTGTAGCACTTTGGGATTCTTCAATGTAAAGTACCCTATAAA
>NW_013952442.1:2108126-2111392 GCF_001266775.1 Austrofundulus limnaeus | reverse complement strand
GAGGAGGGCAAGCGATTGTCACCTCACCTCACAGGCTCCATGGAAATGAATGGAGAGCGAGCAACGTCGCCTCCCGTGTGTCGAGCCCTTTACACTGAAGCAAATTCCTAGTCTGTGAATCCTGTTCATTAAAAATGGCAATAAAACTGATTCTGATCTGATTCTGGTTATCTCATTCTGTCTGTTAGCAAATATCACATTTTAATTCAACTTACAGAAAACAACAGTTGAATGTACCTCTACAACTAAAAAACGTTTGAAGCTCATTTATTTCAAGTTTGCAGCCACAGCCAACTGAACTCTGCAAACCCTAAAATGTCAATAATTTGGTCAATTTTATAAATGAGTTTTAAATTTTGTGCAATAGTAGCCGAGAGTCATTTATACTCAAAGTGGTACTCATGCAAAATCTTTGTTTAAAACATTGTCATTAACTCTTGGTGTCAGCTATGTTTGTAATCAAAATCTATATGGTCAATTTTTATGAAGCTTTAGAATTTTGTCATTAAATGTGCATCTCCAAATGATTATCTTTTGGAGTCTATTCAAGATGTCCACCAGAATTATTCAATATTATCCATCATTCATTATCTTAACCCACTTCCTTTCAGAGTCACTGGTGCCCATATCCATAAGTCACTGTGTCAGGGGTGGGGTACCCCCTGGACAGGTCTCAAGTCCATCACAGGGACACAGAGACAAACAACCATTCACTCTCCCACTCACACCGGGACAATTTAGAGTTACCAATTAGTCTGACACTCATGTTTTTGGTCTGTGGGAGGAAACCAGAGTACCCGGAGAAAACCTAAGCATGCATGGAGAGAACATGCAAACTCTACCCAGAGGGGTCCCAGGCCTGGATTAAATCCAACAACCTTTTTGCTGAGAGGCAACAACTCTACTAACTGAGCCACTGTGCTGCCTTTTCAACAATAATCAAGACAAAGATGATTAAAGTTTGATCTGAAACTTTATTGTATACATTTTTTTTATTTTCCTTTCAAAGGATATTTTTAAAAACTCCATTTTAACACACTGGCATATTGACTGCTTATGTCTTAAACACAGAACCAGCCCATACAGTGCAATAACTTTTACTRTGGTGTGGTAAGGAAAATTCATTGAGAATTAACTATGGTGGCAGTAAACAGTTTGAAAATACGAAGTATTTTTTTTTTGTTATATGTGGAAATACAGAGTACTTTAATACAACTCATTGAAACGACTAGCTGCAGATTTGAAGTATATTTGTTAAACTTGGTTCATTTAGGAACCTAAATCATAAGTATTTATCAATTAATGTTTTCCTTATTTTTTTCAAAAGCAAGCCAATCCACACATTTTTATAAGTTTGAACTAATGTGCAACCCAAGCTGCTTCTTCTTCTTTCAACTTTTCTCCCTTCCATCCAAATCCATATATCTCCTCTTCTGCTTTATCCTGACAGGTGCATCTCTAACATACCCAGTGTCTCTCCTTAGCACATGTCCATCTCAGTCTGGCCTCTCTAATATTATCTCCTYGTGGCTCAGACTGTGCTGCACCTCTGATCAGCTCATTCCTGATCTCATTCATCCTTGTCACTCCCACCGTCTTCATCTCTGACATTTCCAGTTCTGTCCCCTGTCTTTTTGTCAATGCCACAGTTTTCAAACCATWCAACAGAGCTCTCAAACCAAGCTGAAACCTTTTTAAGAACTGGACCAAAATACGTTTTTGTAATTTTCTTTTTCAACTTTGGTCTGTCCAAATAAACTACAAGTATCATAGATATCGTAAATTATTTTGTTGTTAATGTATTTTCTTTAGTTCCTGAAACACTGCATTTTGTTTTACTTGATCGCCTTCCGTTCCAAAACTCACAAACACACATTTMTTCTTTATCGCTGCTACTATGAAGGGTTTTTTTCGCCCCAAAAGATTCTCAGCTGCAGAAATATGCAGAGGTGAAGTGTATTATATATCCTCTTAAGAAAGCGCAGGAATCAGTCTTGCTTGATTTCTCCTCATAGTGCCTCACAGAAAGGGTGAGGGTAGGTTATCCATGTAGAAAAAGCACAGCAGATATCATACACCAAGCTCTGTCATGCACAAAGACAGTGGGGGGAGTACCCAGACAATCTTTTATCCCAGAGTTGCTGAAATCCCCAACACACACCCTCCAAAGAGCAGCTCAGCCCCCACATAGGGACTCAGGGTTATTTGAACTAAAGCTTTGTATGGGGTTACAGGCAACGTTCAAGCTCTAAGACCAGGGTTGGTCTGATGCCTARCGTGGACTTATGGTGATCTTGGTGACTTGGCCAAATGTTGCAGCCCAGATCGAGCTGCGTCACCAGGGATAGACATATCAGAGGAGCTCAGTGAAGCTGGCAGATCATGATAGTCATCTTAGGGAGAGGGGTCCCAGTGATTAAATCCAGGCTGTTGGATCCCACCCTCTGGCACTTGACCACACACATGCATGCGCACACACGCAGACACCCTCCCACACACACATAAGACCACAGACACATACACACAAGGATGCAATGTGTGTCCAGAGTCCCAAACCCAGGATCATTAATATTTGCACATTATAACCCTCCTCTTTCCTTACACTGCTGCCACCAGAAATACCAGCTGGGTCCATCTATCCATTACCATAACACCATCAGTGTGTGTGTGTGTGTGTGTGTGTGTGTGTGTGTGTGTGTGTGTGTGTGTGTGTGTGTTTTCATGACTATATCTGGCTACATGTAGTTCCTCGGGTGAGATTTTGTGATGCCTCTGCCAGTACACTTGCACTTGCTGCTACTGCATTGTATGCTAGTACATGTGATATTAATGCTTGTGCTTTTTCTTTTGTATGCTTCCTGCAGTGGGCATGCATATTAAAAATGGATTTTGGAGCTAAATTGTATAATGATTTCTYGGAAAACAATAAATTGAGGTTCCAAATAAAGGCCATTATGGAAATGAGATTATGGAGCAATTGAATTAGGCTGTAATCACCGTTTCTATATGTCATTACAATGCAACTTTATACAGCATTACTCTGTGCCTGGGGCTATAAATGACAAACACTGTTTCTTTGAGGAGTATTTCACTCCATCCACATGGGTAGGGCTTAATTCAGATCTAGTCATTGAATCACCACCTTTGTCACTATGTTTTAGATTTGGTGTTATTCTCATTTGTTCAGACAAACATTTTCAAATGTAACAATTCACCCTCATGCTGCAGAGAAAAAAATTAGCTTGTCAATGAATATATATATATAT
>NW_013952442.1:2099274-2106420 GCF_001266775.1 Austrofundulus limnaeus | reverse complement strand
AATTGTTGTTTACCCTTTGTGCAGCGCAGCACAGGAGGGGACAAAAGTGGTATCGGTTAAGAGTATCGGCTGGCTTTTACGAGTACGAGTACGAGTACTTGATGCTGGTATCGGATCCGATTCCGATACTGGTATCGGTATCGGGACACCTCTAATTATAATTATGTGTTAGCCTGGTGTGTTGGATGTTAGTGCTTCAAGATTTCATATGTGAGTTTATGTAGAAAAACAATTGTTTTACCAAACTAACCATTTTCTTTACATCTTCAGTAATGTGCACAATCTTGGATAATTCACACACATGCTCATCGAAATTCTAGTTGCAGAGATTACAAATCTATTATCTTGCAAACAATGGTCACATACACTACTACCCGCAAGAACACATGCACACAAATCGAGCCTATCATCACCAATGAGAGTCATCTCCTCCTGTTTTCTATAGTCCGTAGGGATTTGTCAGTGTTCGTCAACCAACCGTGTCAACCGTGACAGTCGTCCAGATGTCTCCTACTGCCACTAAAGTGACAGGAAAGACAGGAAGAGAGGAAGAGTGAAGAGATGGGGAGAGAGAGGGAGAATCTATGAACACTACTGGACATCAGTGAGCAATCAAAGTAAGAGCACAAAGAACTGATGTTGACAAGCACTAATAAAGTAGATTCCAAGTGGTGCTGCTGGGAATACAAAGAGTCTGGGAGGAAGTGGTCTGATGGTCAACTTCTCTGTTGAAGCGGAACTTTTATGTTTTTTTTTCTTCACATCCACCTTTTTGTATGTTCTTTTAATTCAATCATTTTTCCATTCCAGTTATATCCTGTTCGGGTTAAAACAGGGAAAATAAAGCCTATCCCAGCTGTCACCAGGCAGKTGGGGTACACCCGCGTCCGTCACAAGGCAAACACAGAATAAACAACTAAAAATTCTCATTGTTAGTCCTAAAGAATATTTAGTACCAATACACAACTTAAAGAGACTGTAGAGACAAGAAGAAGTATCAAGAGAAATATATAAGTGGTAAAAAAAAAGCATTTGGTGAAAAACAACAAATTAAAATTGTAGAATTGTAATCATATTTCTAAAACCATTCCATATTTAACTTATTCCAAATTTTAAATGCACAACAGACACACAGACACAGTACAACCAATTATTCAGAATATTGTTACAAATGAGAGGTAATCTGGGCTTAACTGGACCAACTCTTGTTTTTATTTTTTTATATATTTCATTATCTGAAAATATTAAAATTGTAACTCATAAAAGCTGCTCAGATATAATCACGTTTATGTGGTGAAGAAATGAACCAAGTTTATTGCAAAAAAAAAGTTACTCCCCTGTTTGAATATTGGGTTGCTCCAGATGCTCGGCTGCTTAGGCGCCGATGGCACTGTGGCATCTTGCTTCTTGCCAAGGACCCTCTACAAACAACTTTTGTGTCTTTTCTTCATTCTGCAAAGTGAAACCCCAATGAACAGAAGCTCACTCTCATCAATCTCATTCTCTCTCCTGTTTGTACATGTCTGTGAAGTGTTTAAACACAGAATTGCATATACCATAGATGCTGTATGAGATGTTAATACTAAAATCACTTTGCGGAGTGTAAATAATGCACATGCTGCATGTGGTTCAGATGGAGGAAGTAATCCCTCATGGTTAGGACCCCTGAGGTGGTTGTGACAGTTGTTACTGCTCATTTTTCTTTTAAAGATGTAATATTTACCTTGATAAGATTTTGATGTGCAGCTAATGGTGTGATTTGTACATGGTTTGTAAATGCAGTTTTTTACTTTTACATTTAAACATTTTTTCTTTGACTTAACCAGTTTTGTTTTGCTTTAGAGGTGATTACTGAGAACAGAAAAACAAATATTTGATCAATTCCTCCAAGCAAAACTGCATTAAACTGAAGCTGATCGTTTTGGACTCTTTCTTGTTTACACAGGAACTAACTGTGATAGATTTTTTTTTCCCTCTCAATTGAAGCCTGTGAAAAACAAAAACATCTTAATGAAGAAATGTTTACAACCAAA
This sequence comes from Austrofundulus limnaeus, assembly GCF_001266775.1. Classification (NCBI taxonomy): domain Eukaryota; kingdom Metazoa; phylum Chordata; class Actinopteri; order Cyprinodontiformes; family Rivulidae; genus Austrofundulus; species Austrofundulus limnaeus. The sequence continues at coordinate 2,104,387 of NW_013952442.1, read as the reverse complement.
GATGTGTGGCCATTATAGTTTTATTATCAAAAATTCTCTATCCACTGTTTTTGCTTGTAACGTGGCGTGCTGAACTCCAAACAGGGGCATGGCTCGGCAGAGATCCAGGAAGCTGGTGGCCTGTGCCAGGAAGTGCTCTATGAAGCACATGGTGAGAGCCTGCAGCACCAATCACCCTGTACTGAGGTTGTCAATGGGCTCATTAGTCCTCATTACAGCGACCTCTTGGGCACCTGGGTGTCCTTCAGAGCTCTTAGGGCAGGGATGTGGGGGTTCTTTCACTTTTTAAAAGACAAAACGTAAAAGAAAATTATATTTTTTGGGGGATTGTATGTTTTGAAAGAAATGACAATTTAAATGACCAAATGAACTGTATGAAGGAGTAATAATAGAAAGACTAAATGCTGTTAATGGTTCAAGCTATTTATCACCTAAAGCACAAAATGGGTGAGAACACACATTCATGGTAATGTTTTTTTTTTTGTCTTGACAAATGTGACAACTAAGTCACTAGACCCCCTTTCAAATGAGAGAATGACCTCACTATGCTTCTTTTTCACCTTTGAAACCTATTAAAACTTGGCTGGATCCCAGCAATTTTGGAAAACCTCTATTGGGAAGGCATTCATGATGCTGCTGTGCTCCCACTGCTCAGACAGGTTGTTCACTGCTTTTCCCCACCTTCTTGAGATACCTTCCAGCACTCTCACTATGCTCTAGATGTCAGCAACATGTTTTCATGATGGTCGTAACACATAAGCCAAGGACTGCACAAGACCCGAGGCATTGAGACCTGCCATGGTCACACAAATGTTTGCTACAGTCCCTTCTGTTTGCTATCACATATGCACTAGGTTGTTATCATGATCTTGTCATGATCTGCTGTGAAGGGGACCTTAGTGATGTTGAGTTATATTTCCAGTAACTTTAGTTTCAATAAAAAAATACAGTGTGAATTCTCTATTCAGTCCAGTACTATCGTTGGAGCTGTAGGCCACCCTTACATACACGACAAGAAAAAACAGGCAACCAAAATAATATTTTAGTTGAGACAACAGTTTAAATATTAAAAAACCTCAAAGAGAGCTTTGGTATATTTCAATGCATTAACATCATGTAATTGTGCATCACAATATGCAGTAAACAAAGAGACACACTCAAGCATTAACATTATGACCACCCACTTGATAATAACTAAAGACCATTTTCTCTGCTAAAACACCTATGACAAAACAGTCCATCTGGGTAACAAAGAACATCTCGACCTACCTTGGGATGTTTGATACCATCACATTGGCAATAGATCCTTAAATGTTGCTTTGTTTACCACAGATTCCAGTAGATTTCTACAGAGATTTTTTAGGCCAGGCAAACACCTCATGCATAAAGTTGCTTTTTGTTGAGTTGCTTCTTAGCAATTGTTTTACAACTGTCTTGTTGAGGAGAGCTGCTACTGTTGAAGTGTGTTGCTACTATAGCAGTGACATAGTAGCATTCAGTGGCAGCACGATGGCTTAGTGGTTAGCACTGACGCCTCACAGCAAGATGGTCCTGGGTTTGATCCTCGGTTTGGACCTGGGGTCTTTCTGTGCAGAGTTGCATGTTCTCCTCGTGTTTGTGTGGGTTTCCCCCACCCCCAAAAACATGTACAATAGGTTGCGTTCAGGCCCAGGCCTCCCTTGAAAAATAGATCTGAGATCTCAATGGGAGTTGCCTGGTTAAATAATGGTAAATAATAATAATAATAATAATAATAATAATAATAATAATAATAATAATAATAATAATAATAATAATATGTTAGCTGTGTAAAAATGTTTAAGGAGATAGTGAGTATCATAGTAACTTTCATTTGAAATACTGAAAACAGGTTTTCTCTACAGAACATTGGCTTGTATCAATGAGTGATCTCGCTTTGAGCTAAATCATAACAGATTGAAAGATCTTTCATGTTCTTACTTTAACAACAATGTGAAGGACTTGAACATTTGGGGACATGCAGCAAAACGGGAGTTAAAAAGACTAGATTTAGCCATTAGTGGAAACAAAGTTATGCTAACTGCGACATACTCTCACACAACAAGCGGCTTTTATTTACCTCAACAATCTTTTCACAATAGCAGGCTCACATGTAAGAAACTACATGCATTTTTCACAAACTAAAGGCTTTGTTTGTGCTCAAAAAACAGCAGAGTCATGTTTGTGAACGCTTTTTTAATAACCCAGTTGCTCCTTTTGAACTCGCTTTTATAGACATCGTTGCCATTTCTGCCAGGAAATCTGGCAATGTTGTTTTTAGACGCAGTGAAGGAGAAGAGAACCATACTGRTTATGTAATGCAAAAACAGGCAGTGGTATATGTGAACTGACCTCATCAATGAGGCAAAAACTTATAAAAGCAAAGCAATTTTGAGATAGGCAAAAAAAATGTGGCCAAGAGTGTTTATGATGTGTTTAAGATGGCCAGATGTGTACAAGATGGGGCCACAGATGGTTGCCTCATTGCAAAGCTGTTTAATACTTGTGTTGTTTTTGTCTATTTTATTTTTTGTTTGCCCAGTCTGGTAACAAAGGTATACATAAATTTATACACAAACAACATATTGTTGTGCATGTTTGAGTATTTGGATATTGTGTTAGAGATATATTTTTTTGTTATTGTTGTTTTTACTTTTTGGTGTCCCTTTACAGACTCCACTCCCAAACCAACAAAACTAAACTGAAACTTTCTTGTTAGGAGTAAGTAGATCTTCTCCAGACTACTCATTTTTCAGGCCTGATTTCCATCTGCTCAGACTTCAAGTCAAACAGAACTAAACTTTTAGGGGTTGTCAGGATGTGTGGCAAAATTGTTGCCATGGCTCTGCAAAAGGACCTACACATGGTGAGGTCAGTGAAAAAGACTAGACTGACCCTAGAAGATCCACTCCATGATATGTTTTGATTGCTTCTGTCCAGACACAGGTATCTGTTGAAAAGATGCAGGACTAACAAACTGAAAATACATTTATCCTTGCAGAAATGGRGCTTTAAATGAGCAGTTGTGGTTGTAGTACTGTTATTTTAGTGTATTGTCTTGTTATATAAGAATGTTTTTATGTCTTCTAACAGTGAAACAAATCGCTCCTTAGGTATAATAAAGCTTCTTGAACTTAAACTTGAAGTCAAAGTCAGCAGGTAAAATGAAACGGTGGTTTGCTCTTCTACATCAATAATAATTGGTAYGAAGATAACTCATCCTGGTACTGAAGCAAGCATTCATCAGGACCCTTAAAGACAATAAAATTAGCAAGAGGTGCCCAATGGGACACCCTTAGAGAAAGAAAAATGACTCAGCAGCAGTCATGACTTTGGCTGATCCTGGTACTGAGGCGCTGTGCACAGCTCAGATGTGATCCAGGACTCAGGTCACAGCAGTGGCAGGGACTTTGGCATTACTTCCTCTTAGTTGAGACTCAACTTTGTTTAGAAGATGAAGGTGACTTTAGTAATTGTGGCATTGGGAGCACGTGCAGCAAGATAAGCTGCACCCAAAAGGAACTTAGCTAKTCTGTCTGGTTGAGAGATCCCCTCAGGATCACCCATGTCCAGTAACAGGTCTTCAGTTTGGAGCAATGGGATTTTGTTCAACATGCTGAGTATGCAGATGAGGTGATGTGCATTGTAGCTAAGRCACAGGCTGTTTTATGGTTGAGGCAGAAAAACTGCAACCAAGGTGGAAGTTGCTAAAGTAGAATTAAGCTCTTGTGGTGTGGCTGTAGTAGCTTCAGACAAAATTTATAATGAAATACAGGACTCGGAGCCGTATTCAGGCAGGGAGGTAGACAGAGGTCGTRTTCACACATGATAGTGCAGTAGACTCAATTCTAATGTCAAACAAAACTGCTAGATTTGTTTATGTATTCAGATGGTGTGGTTCACATTCACATTGCACTTTGTCAAACAAAGTAAACCCTGTGAACAACCTGCCCCCCCCCCCACCTGTGGTGGTGGGTGCTGCACCAAGAACCACTGAAGGAATCGACAGGAAAACCTCAAAAGACAACATGGAGCGCAACTTCCTTCCTCACAAAATGTAAACAAACATGGAGTGACATCAGATTTTAGTGGTTATAAGATTTATTTTTTGTGTTTTTGGTAAATGTGCCAAACAAATACTCTTTAACAATGAGCTCAGCATGAGTGGAAGATGAGGCAGAACTGCAGAGAATATCGTTTTCCCTCACAGGAGATGGCTCCATGTGAGGCAGCRTTCATCGAGAAGGAGCACGTCCAACTTCACAGCAGTGATGATGTTCACCTACACAGTCTAAGGCATTTACAAGATATGAGTGACTTTATAATGGTTATTGCTCAGAATGCCCTGCGTTTTACTCCACTTCCTGCTTTCGGAGCAGTCTCCGGTCCGCTTCGTGTTTACATATYGAACCGCACAAGAGTTCACATCAACCGAACCGAGACCTACRTTTTCAGGCAGACAAGAGTTTGATTTTTTAGTCCGAAAAAGAGTTCAATTATGCATTCACACCTACCCAAACGAACCAGACTTTCCAGGCAAACGAAYAAGAGTTTGATTAAAGCGGACTAAACAGGGCYGGTGTGAGTCCTCTCAGAGTGTTGCTAAAATTGTATGTTCTTGATTTGACCTCAGATAGAGCTGAAATGTGTCATCATAGAATAGACAAGTATGAAAGGCTTTGATAACAGAGTCTTCTCCAGAGGAGGAACAAAAGTCTGGCCAGCAGTCTGGCCAGTCTTCAGGAGTGAAGGAAGTGGCAGGAGCTGAAAGAGTGCTGGGTCTGTAGTTTACCAAGGGTGGGCAATCCTGGTCCTTGAGGGCCGCAGTCCTGCATGTTTTACTTTTTGCCCTGCTCCAGCACAGCTAATTCAGTCATTGAAATACCTCTTCCAAGTTGTGTAGGAACCTGATAATCACCCATTCATTCTAGTCAGGTGTGTTGGAGCAGAGAAACAAGTAAAACATGCATGGCTGCGGCCCTCAATGTTCACCCCTGGGTCAGATCCTTCTGTCATAAAAAGTGAGTTGGAGCGGTTGGAAGGACACACACACACACACACACACACACACACACACACACACACACACACACAC
>NW_013952442.1:2096185-2098454 GCF_001266775.1 Austrofundulus limnaeus | reverse complement strand
AATCTTATAATCAACCAACTCATAAAATTTTAGTAATTTCAATTGCTGAAACAATACATTAGATGGGTGACTATAATGTTTTCTGGTAATAATTCATATAGATCTTTTTTTGCAGAATAAGAATAGAATTTGTAAATGTTTTACATGCCTTACCCCAAATTTCAACACAATAATTCAAATGTGGAACAATTATTGCGTTATATAATATAAACAGTGCTTTATCATTAAACAACTCCTTTACCTTATGCAGTACTGCAATAGATTTTGCTATTTTTGTTCTTAAGTAATTTATATGAGGTTTCCAGGTCAGGTTTTCATCAATAATAACATCCAAAAACTTTACTTCACTAACTTTACAGATCTCCACACCATCAACTTTAAATGAAACATGGACCTTTCTTTTTCTATTACTGAATATCATATAGTTTGTTTTGTCCAAATTTAGTGATAATTTGTTAAGTTTAAACCAAGTTTGTATTTTTACAAATTCTGTCTGAATCATCCTGAACATTTGTTCTAAATCTCTGCCCAAACAAAAAAACAAAAAAGAAAAAACTTATTTCACTCCATAGCTCTAAACCTAACTAGTAAAGCACAGCAGAGCTGCAAACAAAATGAGGAAATTTAAGTGGTCCTCACTTCACATCAAAGACCTCACTTTGATAGTATTTGGCGCAAATGGGCCTCACTCTGTGGTTAAAAACAAGTACAAACATACACAAGGCAGAATAAGGATGAGGATCTAGAAGGAATGGGTACCTTAAATGATGGAAAGGGATGTAATTTTTTGTTGACACTGCCAGAGAGCCACATAAAACTTCTATAAAAATAAGTCAATTTATTAAACAAAAAGGAAAAGCTGACGTGACTAAAAACGTCACATTTTATGCAGAGTTTCTACAAGAAATGAATACAATGAGAAAGAAACCCAAACATGTGGCAAAGGAGCCAACATAATGCAGAAGTGACCACCAAGTACAAAGACACACATTATATAGGGACACTAATTAACTCAAATGCCAAACACCTGTGAGGAGATAAGCAGGGGGGAGGGGCTGAGGAGGAACACAGAGGTTCAGGTAAAACACAGACACAGGGGAGGATGAACACATCTAATTAAACAAACATACCTCACTAAATAAATAAATAAAATTTACCAGAAACCAAAAGAAGGCTCTGACATCATGACAGTATGTTTGTTTTTAAATAAGATATAAATATAAATGTATTTTGAGTGTTTCAAACATCATTTTTATAAAAAATAAGACTAAGCCACTTTAAACTCCTGATAAGTCATTTATTTGAGCATGGTTAAAGGTTGAAAAAAAATTAGAATCTCGGGGGGAATGTGAGCACAAGAAGCCAGTCCTTACAAAGAAAAGGAAGCTATGTAGGTCGCTGTCCTTTTAAAATTCAGTGACGGGAGRAAAAGTGTGGGACATAAATTTTTAGTGCCTTTACAGAGAAAGAGTACAGAGTGGCTGAAATTGGAGGCAGTGATCGTAGAGGGTGAGGGTTTAAAGCTGTGTAAAGGCAGCTCTGCGCAAGAGGCCTTTTGTTCTCTTTGCAATGTGATACTGTTGGTTCATAAAAAAGCACTTCAATTGAGTGAATCTATTGAGTGAGTGCATGAATTTGATTTTATTCCAAACAGCATCCCTAATCCATATTCTGCTCAGGTGTCACCAAAGATGRAATGTAATTAATGGGCCTCATCAATCTGTTATAAGTGAAAACTGTTAAAAAGAGCTGKTAACAGTCAAACTAAAACAGGGCTTCCAATTTACAACATTTGCTCCACATATTACTTATACAACAGAGTCCCACCTGGGAGCAAGGTTTCCTCTGACTAGACAAAGTCAGTGACTATCTGGACCTAACATGACACTTTTCTTTTYTTTAGAAAGGCTTAAATCCACCCCTATTCCCCTTACTGCAACTTAGATATCGTCATRAATGTTTTAGAACCAGCTGTACAATATGGAAACAAAAGAGGATAAATACTTAACTGCCTGGAATGAGGATAAGGCCTCGAAATATGTTTTGGGAAAATAATCAGCATCATAGCAGCTCTGTGTCTGTTTACACTGCGGTCACCAGCGCTCTCCTCCCTTCCAACAAACAAGAGAACGGTGGCATGCAAGAGAGGAATGATAATAAAAATAGAGGAAGGGGGCAAATATATTTTGCATATTATTTTAAGTAACTGTTCAAATTTCATTTCAGAATGGAAATCCACAAAACAAATATGTAGAGGCATATTTTAAAG
>NW_013952442.1:2084074-2096135 GCF_001266775.1 Austrofundulus limnaeus | reverse complement strand
TCTCCGCTCGCTTCAATTTCCTATTGTGGTGTTATGCCGTGTGTTTGCTCTTTGTGTCTGTTTGAATTGATTTGCACAGCTCGGCAGACAAGGGCTGAATGCTCAGACCAAGAATCCATAATTTCATATGATCTGATAGTTCTGCAGTATTACATTGATTTTTTTTTCCTCTCCCCCCTCTCTGGTTGGTGCTGGTGTTAACAAACAAGATAGGGAAACCTGTGTTCAAGGATCCAAAGGAGAGCAAAAAGAGGCGTTTTGTTCAGGCTAAAGTGATAATGTGGAGACAGGGACATGTTTGTTTCGAGTGGGGGGGGTTGTGTTGTTTTGTGTGTTTTTTTATGAGGGGGTGCCTCCCATCTGGCCTATTTAGCCACAAGGCACTGATGTCTGCAGCGACACAATATTCAGGACTGAACACACTCCTTATCAGCAGTTGGGCACGTGTACTTAATGCCCATACAGCCATTACCAGTCTTCATGGCTGACTGTAGATCAGCAGATTAGATTAAACTAAAACATCTCCCTAAGATACTGGGAGGGAGAAATAAGGCACTTTTTTTTTCTTTTTTGAAACTCTTTGATAAATGGTTCAACTCAGTTATCAGGATTCCTTCACCAAAAGTTCATCCTAGCTAAAGTGTTTGGTAGAACAACATTAAACTGCACTTTATTTCCATTTATTAGTTATTTGTTTTGTGTTGTAATTCTGTTGATGCTATAAGTGATCAAAAACACTTTGTATGCTTATAGCAGCCAGGTTTTTTTATATAAATAAATTTAAATTGTCAGATTTTCCTTAAGACTAAGATAAACTTAACAACTGACAATTATTACCTGGTTAAAAATGTAACTAACTGAAACTTTTTTTGTCCTAAATACTAGGACAGGACAAACACAATGGTTTATTGTAAAACACATGTTTGAATTTTTTTTATTTTTTTAATAAAAAAAGTATTTATAAAACCATACATCTCAGATATAATCAAAGTAGAAACCAAATAAATACATTGAACACAATATTAGATCAAGGGTAACATTTTCACCCCTCCCCCCATTACTTGCTGGGGTATTCAGATATGTTATTTTCTCTTTTATATATGAAAACAGGCTGTCCTGAGTCTTTTGACACACATGTTCAATAATAATTGTTGCATTTTTTATCTTTTTATTTTTTACAAATTTTATTTTAGTTTGACTATTTAAAATGTTAAAAGCAATACTGACCTTAAATATTGCCAGTGATTTATATTTTATAGCTGAAGATGTTGGTGGGATTTAGGGATATACAGGTGCTGGTCATAAAATTAGAATATCATGAAAAAGTAGATTTATTTCAGTAATTCCATTTAAAAAGTGAAACTTGTATATTATATTCATACATTACATACAAACTCATATATTTCAAATGTTTATTTCGTTTAATTTTGATGATTACAAATGACAACAAATGAAAATCTCAAATTCAGCATATCAGAAAATTAGAATCTTGTGAAAAGGTTCAAAATGGATGGCACCTGGTACCACACTCTAATCAGCTAATTAACTCAAACCACCTGCAAAGGCCTTTAAATGGGCTTTCAGTCTAGTTCTATAGGCTACACAATCATGGGGAAGACTGCTGACTTGACAGTTGTCCAAAAGACGACCATCGACACCTTGCACAAGGAGGGCAAGACACAAAAGGTCATCGCTAAAGAGGCTGGCTGTTCACAGAGCTCTGTGTCCAAGCACATTAATAGAGAGGCRAAGGGAAGGAAAAGATGTGGTCGAAAAAAATGTACAAGCAAGAGAGATAACCGCACCCTGGAGAGGATTGTGAAACAAAACCCATTCAAAAATGTGGGGGAGATTCACAAAGAGTGGACTGCAGCTGGAGTGAGTGCTTCAAGAACCACCACACACAGACGTATGAAAGACATGGGTTTCTGCTGTCACATTCCTTGTGTCAAGCCACTCTTGAACCACAGACAGCGTCAGAAGCGTCTTGCCTGGGCTACAGAGAAACAGGACTGGACTGCTGGTGAGTGGTCCAAAGTCATGTTCTCTGATGAAAGTAAATTTTGCATTTCCTTTGGAAATCAAGGTCCCAGAGTCTGGAGGAAAAGAAGAGAGGCACTTCATCCACGTTGCTTGAAGTCCAGTGTAAAGTTTCCACAGTCAGTGATGGTTTGGGGTACCATGTCATCTGCTGGTGTTGGTCCATTGTGTTTTCTGAGGTCCAGGGTCAACGCAGCCACATACCAGGAAGTTTTAGAGCACTTCATGCTTCCTGCTGCTGACCAACTTTTTGGAGATGCAGATTTCATTTTCCAACAGGACTTGGCACCTGCACACAGTGCCAAAGCTACCAGTACCTGGTTGAAGGACCATGGTATCCCTGTTCTTAATTGGCCAGCAAACTCTCCTGACCTTAACCCCATAGAAAATCTATGGGGTATTGTGAAGAAGAAGATGCAATACACCAGACCCAACAATTCAGAAGAGCTAAAAGCCACTATTAGAGCAACCTGGGCTATCATAACACCTGAGCAGTGCCACAGACTGATCGACTCCATGCCACGCCGCATTGCTGCAGTAATACAGGCCAAAGGAGCCCCAACTAAATACTGAGTGCTGTACATGCTCATACTTTTCATGTTCATACTTTTCAGTTGGCCAACATTTCTATAAATCCTTTGTTTTTATTGGTCTTCAGTAATATTCTAATTTTCTGATATGCTGAATTTGAGATTTTCCTTTGTTGTCATATGTAATCATCAAAATTAAACGAAATAAACATTTGAAATATATGAGTTTGTATGTAATGTATGAATATAATATACAAGTTTCACTTTTTAAATGGAATTACTGAAATAAATCTACTTTTTCATGATATTCTAATTTTATGACCAGCACCTGTATAGTAGATACTAGATTGCAAATCACAGTCCAGTGATGTATCAGAGAAATGGAAAAAAAATGCTCCAAAACTGGACTTGAACCTTTTCATTTCTCAGTAAAAATAAAGGCGAAGGTCGTGGTAAAACACTTTCACTAATATACAGTGATGTTATTTATTTACTGGCAGGTTTTGCATTTTCTATTTTACAAAATACTACATGCATAAAGACATATGGGAGGAAGGCAAGTGACTGGGAGCAGTAACGTTCTGCAGGTAAATCTTCTGATTCGGTTCAGTTTAGTTTACCTTATATTGAGACAAACCAGATGCCTGAACAATCCTACTGTCCAAGATTGACACTTCATGGAAAGCTATCACTGATTTAGAAAAGGATTGATCTCCAAATTTACCACCTCAGTACAGTCAAGCTTTGTGGAATGAGCTGGACAAAATTAAAACTCCACAAAAGAAGAAAATATGTTATAAACTTAAAATAAAAATCTGCTAACACAACAGACCTTCAGAAGTCTGGTGAAGCTGGTGTTTCAGCAAGTCTGAGGTGTTTTGGTGCAAAGGAAGGACCTGTTTTTAGTCAGGTATTCATAACATTTGTGGCTGATTGAAACTTTCAATTTAATTCATGTCTAAATATCTAAATGTGCTGTTGTATCTAAAAAGCAGTTGTCAAATAATGCCTCTGCAAAAACAAAATTAAAAGTAAAAAAAAAGATGTAGTAAAATAGGATCTGTTAYAGCCCACACAAACACAGTCTTATCAAGAAAACTGAACAGCATGGCAAATGCATGTTGCATGATTTATACAAAGCAAAACAAGAATAAAACATATTTGCACTGTGCACTGAAACAAATGAGGTTTCACTCTATATCAGGAAAATCAATACAATAACAGGCGCTGTGCGCTATGCACCCCATGTGCATGCTTAATAAGTACCACTCTCCTGCACAGTTACCTTGTAGATACAGCCTCAGAAGTTACATCTCATGATATCACCCCTCCCATCCATAACACCTTTAAATAAAATCCATTCTCAAGCTTCTCATTCAGGGTTTGGTTTGGAGAATTAAAAACGCAGTTCAGAAGAGGCTTATGTTAAAGAAGTCATCCTGAGAAACTCAACTGCTTTAAAGTGGGGTGGGGGGGGGACTAGAACTGCGATGCTATCATCTCCCTTAACTCCTGTACAACCCCAGCCCGCTTCGCACAATCCATTTCCACCTGCTGTCAACTTCRACATACCTGTCACAGACTTACAGAAATACTTATCTAGAGCTTGCCGGGCAGGCAAACGCCTCAAAGGGAAGACTTTGGGTGGGCATGTGTGCTGTGTGTTGTAAAAGAGACAGCAAAAAAAAAAAAAAGACAGACTCAGAGACAGACAGCCGCGCTGAGGCAGAGAACGAAGGAAAGTCAACGATAAAGAGAAAGATGTGGATAGAAAAAAGYGATTGGGTTAAAAAGCGGTAATATCCTCTGAGCACTTTTCCTATCAGTGGGATGACAAAGMGGAGTGAAGCCCAGGTATTAGCCTCCCCTCTCCCTAAGTCACTCTCCTTCTCATTCTTATTGCGCAGAACTCCTCTACCTTGTACTGCCGTCTGTTTTAAGCCATTCCTTCARCATGCTGTGTCAAACAAGCCTGAAATCCCTGCTAATACTAGTTACCCCTGAAACACTGATCTCACTGCTTTCATTAGACAAGTCACCCCCCCACCCCATCTATTACTGCCACACACATACACACACAGGAGGAAGAAAGTTAAGGAGGAAGTACGTGTTTTGACACTGTTTTTACATTTTGAGCCTATTAAATCCCAGGATCTGTCTCACTTCCACCTGGATTTCTTCTTTAGTCCATGAGATAAGGGAAATTAATATGAACTCACCGGGGCTGGCTTTAAATGCTTTATGTTATCCAAAGCCCTGTGCTCCATCTCCCTCTTGCTCACACTGTCAAAGTTATCATGGTGCCCGTGATAGTCTTTAAACAAGCAAGGTGAAGTGCTTCAATAAAAACGAGCTATGGGGTAAAAAAAAAAAAGGTGGGGGGCAGTTAAACAAGTAAGACTTATCACACTAAACGGGGTTTCCCACTGGTGGCTAAAGGGAAAAGAGAAAAGAGCCATCCATCTCCTAAAGAAGAGGYATAAAAGATGGCCACTTTAAATAGGTGCAGAGCCTTCCATGCAAGGAGCACTCACCTTACAGACAACTATGAAAGCTTTTTGATGTACGGCCCGCACATGAGATCCGATATATTTTCAGCGCAAAATGCTCTTGTATGGCTTGTGTCACTTTTATAATAAGTGACACAAAATCAAGACTCAAAATGGATCTGGTGTGCCTCTTCTGATGTTAAGTGCAACGGTGCACTTAGCATCATGAAGGACCCCTGCCCTCCACCCCCTGCCACGTAAGCCATGTAAATCAATCTGAGTTATATTGCACTAAACTTTATGCAATATACCCTCAGCTTTCATTGCTTCTATAATACACATTTACGCACAGGGAAAGACGCAATATGTAGACACACATGCGGCACACAAACACAAACATACTCGCACGCACACATACAAGACATCTACTGAGTGTGAAGCTCTGTGCAAAGGATTTTTTTCTGACTCAGAGATAATACAATTCTTTTTTTTTTTTCTTATTTCCTTACAATACATCTTTCAGTTCTGGCTTTTTCCGCGCATGAAATTCATTTTCTAATGGAAATATTTGTTTTGTAANATCTTTCAGTTCTGGCTTTTTCCGCGCATGAAATTCATTTTCTAATGGAAATATTTGTTTTGTAAATCAAATATGTATTATGCACAGAATGCAAAACATCTACTGAGTGTGAAGCTCTGTGCAAAGGATTTTTTTCTGACTCAGAGATAATACTTTTTTTTTTTTTTTTTCTTATTTCCTTACAATACATCTTTCAGTTCTGGCTTTTTCCGCGCATGAAATTCATTTTCTAATGGAAATATTTGTTTTGTAAATCAAATATGTATTATGCACAGAATGCAAAGCACAAATTAAATTATGTTAATGAAATGAAAGAGATATGAAATGCATATTTCATGGACAAAACATAACCCTGCCGAACAGCCATTTCTTGATAAAATCTTTAAACACAATCTCATTCGGAGAAAGACATATTGCCATGGCAGATAGCACCTCATTAAAATGGTCTCCTTTAATATCAGTGCTTAGTATATATGGGATTGTAAATAACCACTGGGGAAGAGGAACCAATAATGAAATACTGTCTTTAATAGCTTGCCATTGATGTCAGCATAAAAAGTCTACTAGAGGAATATTGGAAATTGGGTGTGCACACACATAGTCAAAAGCTGTAAATGATTGCATATTTAAATAGAGCTGACTAAGGAAAAGATGATATAGATATTAGTAATAGGCAGAAAATTATGCTGACCTCACATAATTCCACAAAAAAAGCCCAGACTGTTTTAAATTTTATATTGGTTACACTTAATGAATAATAGATTCTGTAGCTGTTGTTGTGCAGTCCATGATGTTAATAAAAGCCTAAGAATAGGAGCCCTGCTCTGCCCAGCCGACTAGCAAATGAACTAGACTGGCTTTTCAGCAGAAATAAATACAGCAATAAATACAAAAAGAGGAGGGGATGGTGTAGGAAGTTGGGGGTGAGGGCAAAGAAAACGAGAACAAAAAGTGAACAGATAGCAAAACAGAGATAGAAAAGACGCAGTAACTAAGAGATGAGGGTGCAAACACACATTTAGGAAGGACATGTTGGTTAAAAGTCAGCCTCATTTCCAGTGAGTGTTTGACTACTTCAGGGTTACCCTTTGTCCCTGAAACTGTTCATAACTTTTATGAACAGATTTTCTAGGCACAGCCTAGAGGAGGGTCTCTGGTTTAGAGGGTTTTGGACTGCATTTCTGCTTTTTGCAAATGATGTAATCCTGTTGTTTTGAATGAGCTGGGACCCCTAGCAGGTACTTGAGTGGCTTGCAGCAGACTGTGAAGCAGCCAGCAGGAAGATCAGCACCTCAAAGTCTGAGGTTATTGTCCTCAACTGGAAAAAAAAGTAAAATGCCACTCTGGGTTGGGAATGAGCTTCTGCCTCAAGTGGAGGAGTTCAAGTATCTGAGGGTTTTGTTCACGGGTGAAAGGTTGAAATGAGCAGAAGATTKATAAGTGGAATGAGACAGCTAATAAAGACCCAAGACCCAATCATTGAGTGACAGATATCTTATTTCAGAATTCAATATGTATTCAGACAAATCTGTGAATATAATATTCCTGATAAATAGCTTCAAAGGTGTAGCATGATCTTATGAGATCAAAACACTATAAGATTTCTCATCAGGTTGAAAACTGTCTTACGAGCCTAAAAACCCTGTCCTATGATTGTGCCTGGCATGAAATTATTAATGAACACGTAACCATCCCACGTGGATGGTGCGGGCCAGATGTGGTGTCAAGCTGGCACTGCTGGCATGACATCTGGTTTGCCAACCAGATGTGGGCCAGGTCTGGCAATGATGGTATTATTTTTAAAATAGCATGCCACAAATGACCCAGTTGTGGTTTGGTATGTGTGTTGCTGGCCCATGCAAGGACAACCTCTAGCAAACCACATCTCGGCACCAAAGGGCCGCCATTCCGCACGGYATCTGGGTGCCTTGTGTGGGCCAGAACTGGGCCAGRCAAATTTTACTATGTGGGACCACTTTAAATATTTTTTGTAGCAGCAGTTTAAACAAACATCTTGTATAATACAGAACCACACATTACGTCAGGCTGTGTTGTGAAGGCAGAAGATATTGAGTTGGCAAAATAATCCCTGGATGTAAGCAGTCAGTGGGAGAGCAACGAAATCAGTCATGTCAGGTTAAAAAGTGAAAAGATGAATTTCTTCCCTAGTTGTTATATTTAAAAAAAAACATCAACTAAAACCTGTAAAGATGAAAGTTTACAGAAGTAGAGTGTTTTGGGGTAGAAAATCAAACAGTGGAGAGTGCTAAAGCAAAAGATTGGGGCTAAAATATTATAACCTTAGTCAATACCTAATATTTGTTGTTTTTACAAAATCCTGGTGAGTTTGAATTAATTTACACCCAACCAAGTGATGTAGAAAGAGGTATAAGAATCAAAATAAAAAATTGAGAAATTGTGGATTTTGACAGCAGTTATAGGCTAAATGAAATATTTGAAGGTGATGTGTTGAAGCGTCATTCAAAGGTCTAAAAAGACTCATAAGAAGTTAAACAGTAGAGGTGTCAGTAAGTTGTTTGTGGTAAAACATGTTTCGCCTTCATATATTTTTTTAAATCCTGTCTTGTCTGGTGTTATGAGAAGCGTGTCTTGTTACATGCCTAATATGTTATTTTACTATGCAAAAAGTCAATAGTGAGTGATGTGAAGGTGGATGAAATCATTGTTACAGAATGGGGAAGAAAAGGGTTTGTCTGAGAGTCGGTAAGGAGGAAGATTTCTTGAAGAGTGGGCCGATTCTTGGCAGGAGGTCACCGCACTCAGTCACTTTATATCAACCTCACTTTACATGCCTAATTTACCTCCTACCCCCTTCTACTTTTCCATTCTTCATTGCTCCTGAAATTCCCTCCTATTCATCTTATTGCCTCCCTTTTCTCAGCACTGGCTGAATCCTCATCTTCTTCATTTTATTCCAGGCTGGTCGGGCTTAAAGAGAACACTTCAGGGAGCTTTCAGAGCCTTTACTCTTTTCTTTACAACAAAATATGATGTCTGTAAGCAAGTTCAGACAGGCCAGCAATCAACTGCTTCTCTTATATATTTTAGTTCATCTCACTCCCGCACATAAAAACACATCTTTGTATGTGTCAACAACAGGTTTAAGTAGTGTTTTGAACATTTTGCTTTTGATCGTTTAAGCCCAAGTGTAGGTAAATATGCCTCTTGACTTTTGTTGTTTACTTTGTGTTGCTTGAACCAGATCTAACTTCAAGAAAATTCCCACTGAAGCTTAAAAGTTTTGCATCAGTGCTGTGTATCAAACTCACTTCAGTATTTTTTAATTAGTTTATTGTCCATGCTTGAGTTTCTTTATTTAAAGGCCTGTTTATAATTGGCCAAGAATGGACAAATGGACAACTATAAGTCACATGGACAAGGAGCCTCAATGGCTTGAAAGATGGAGTTACTAATGTAAGAAAAACATGTTATTTACTGAGCAGGCAAGGATGAACCGAATAACAATTACTGACCTGTATTTAGTCTTGAGGTATTTGGCCCAGAAAAGGAAATCAAAAAAAAATCCTATACACCATCTTTTGACCGAACCACTCCCTCTGTACTGTATTGGGTCAAAAGACGTCACTGCTATAGAAGCCCTTACTGCCAAGTAGTTTTGTCTTAACACAAGTTCTGAACTTTGATTAAATAACTATTTGTTTGTCAGTTGTGTTAGTGTAAGGTATGTTTTAAATAATATGTCTTAAAATGTACTTCCTATACTGAGACGATCCATATCACAGGTCACTCAAAATAGAGCACACACTATTTAATCAGAGCTTAATCTCAGTGCATAAGAAATACATAATTACACATTTGATTATAAAAGATAGTTCAGACACCTCAATGAAGAACAAGAATGTGCAGTGCATTTAAGAATCAGTAGTAAACAGAATCAGTTTTTCGTCTAAAACTTTAATGTTGTAATAATGGATGGATTATCGCCTAGGGCTGGAGTCAAAGTTTGATTTTCTGTCATATAGTAATGCTGTCTCACGAAACCCCTCTAAATACAGACGACTTTGCCTAAATATTGTATTAAACACTTTGTGACAGTTAAAAAATGCCTTAAAACTTTATTTCTCAGTACAAGTATCTTCCTACCTTGGAATACAAATGTGTTAATTTTGTTCTTGATCTTTGCTTATCTCAGCTTAAATTCTGAGCAAATTGGAAGTTGTTATCAATATTTGCTTATTTTCTTTTAAATGGGAGGTGTTATGTATTTTCCAAGCACATAGTTCAATCCTATACCACAATCAAGTAACTATGGTTTCTTTAGATGTTATGAAAATGCATATATCAAAAATAAATTTAACACATCTAACCACCKTGCAATTGGCCTCTGTCTCTTTAGGAACCTCCTACTGTTTCCAACACTCCCACTTCAGCACATCATCACAACATTGCTTCGTGGAAGTGGTGCTCTGTGGAGTGGAGGAGCTTTGTGTCAATAGGTGGTGCTTTGTAGTATCAAGCGTTCAGGCAGCTCCACATGGCTACCACAGCAGATTCAAGGATTTCTCAAACATGCATGAATGAGTCAAAGCAACACTTGAGAATGACATTATAACATGATATGAAGCTCAAAAATGTTGTTTTTTTTTTTATAATACGGCCCTTTGACAATAAAACAAAAGATGATATTGAAAAGAAGTTAGTTGTTTGCGTGGGGGTAAAGTTTTGGCAGTTTAACTTTATTTGAAAATCATATCAAACCTGTTAGACTAAAACCCTTAATACAAACAGACTTCTAGCATGGTGGAATGCCAAGTCTAAGAAATATACAGAATAAATGAAAATAACAATAATCAAGAACGGCTGTAGCTCATCTGATTCATGCTCCTTCTTAAAACAAATCATTGTCCTCCTCAGTCTTCCTCTCTTTCTTCAGTCAGAGTATAGGAAACTTGGTAAATGTAGACAAAGACCATATTGTGATTAGTTGACACATTGTTTCTGAGTGAAGCACAAGAGGGAACTGAACAATGACACAATAAATCCCCATTTTCTCAAAGCTTAAAAAGACCCAAGGAAAGGAAAGACGTTCAAATTCAAAAATGGGACACTGCATACAGGCAATTAACACCATTCTTCTACTTTTTCTTTCAATCCTTGAAGAAAATACTGTTGAAGAAAGGATACCAATGGTAAATTTGGTGGTAGAGAGAGGTGACCTTGTTAGGTAATTAACATCTTATTCTTAGTTTAATTAGACAAACTAAATCAATTCAACCTAGGTATGAAAAGGGGGTGCCTCTGAAAAAAGAAAAGGGAGAGGGAAGGTAAATTCTGTTTTAATTGTATGAAAGCATTAAAAATGCACCTGTTCGCCGGCAAATTGCCTCACTCATGGAAATCCACAGGGAGATGCAGCCCCTATTCAAAATAGCATCAAGTTGTTAAGATAGCTGTTTATGTGCTTGGGTACATGGAAAGAGAAACAGAGGAGGAGGGAGAAAATCCAAATTATGTTCCTTGTTGTTCAYAGTCCCTCTTGTTAGGGATTCTAAACAATGCCTCAGAAACTTTTTAGATTTGGTGCTTTGTGTCTCTGTTGGCTTGTCTTCACCAGCCAAACTCTGTCTTAACCCCCCTTGGTGTGCGGCAAATAGACTCAACCTCCCCGCAATAATTTCCTTGATGTTTTCATCCTCTGTTTTCCATCCTTCCATCCCATCTTCTCTCTTCTCTTGAATCCCCGAGCTCGTGCTTTATTTGCATTTGGTCCAAAAATAAAATGAAATTAAATAAAATCTCGTTTCTTGTCAGGATACGTTGAATGACAGGCCACGGGGCTGGCGGTGGGGAGGGAGGGTGGCTGTTTATGAAGGAAGAATTCATCAGAAATATAATTGAGATTGGGTTCAGAGGTCATGAAGTTAACGTAGCAGGGACGCATCGGCCTCATAACCAAGATTGATGGCATGACAGCCGGCACTTGTCACCTCACTTGCACTTACACATGGATTTGATGTGTGTGTGTTTGTGTATTTGTGTACCGGTGATGACAAATTGAATAGAGTACCAGATACTGCTCCCACTGGACAGTTTCTAAAGTAAATGATGGTCAACACATCACTTGCCTTGTTAAATAAAGCTCGCTTTGATGACAAAACATTTAATGACATGACCAAAATTACTCTTAAATGAATATTTTAAATTGGTGTTCTGGATAAAAGTTGTGAATGATTATTATTCTACCTCTTGTCGATAGTTTTGTAAATATCTTCAATTTTGAGAAATAGAGTTGATGTCTAACACGACTTATGAAGTAGCCGTTATTTTAAATTCAATTAAGACCAAAACTGTCTTACAACAACTTGCTGTGGTTCAAGAAATTGTTGTTATATACATGTATATATAGGGGAAACATATATGTGTGTGTGTGTGTGTGTGTG
>NW_013952442.1:2080949-2083831 GCF_001266775.1 Austrofundulus limnaeus | reverse complement strand
TGTGTGTGTGTGTGTGTGTGTGTGTGTGTGTGTGTGTGTGTGTTTTCATAAAGTACTGTGAAATTTTGAACACTGGGTCTATTTTGAGACAGAAGCAAGCCTCTACAAATAGCTGTTAGCTCATCAGTCCTGCCAGACCTAAACATTGTTTTTTTCACATTGAGGCCAATCACTACTGAGCCCCTAAAGTGATATTGGATGAAAAAAAGAAAATAAAATACTATCTTGTGCACACCGGCTACTATCATGTGAGTACCAGTTAGTATTTTGTGCGCACCAGATATTACTTTGTGCACCCAGTTCGAATGTTTTCAGTCCATTATCATCATCATCACGGAGAGCAATCAATTGAAGTTTGAAACATTTCAGAGCACCAGCGTGCGCGGCTCCGATCGCAGAGGTAGCACGCTGCACGATGACATTTGCAAGCCGCTCGGAGCTCTTCTACAGCAGTTGTCGTATGGTGACTGCTCTTTCCTGGACAACAGAAGATGGGACGGGAGGGCGGAGGCTTGATGAAACTATCACAGGAAGCTATGGCCAAAAGAAATTTGAGCCAAATCGCACAGCTGGTTTAAGAATTGGATTTTGGTTTTCTAAGATTAAATATATTTCCCTTTCACACAAAAGTTTCAGGAAATGTTTAATGCACCACAGCRATCAGTTGATTGAAGTTTGAAACATGTCTGAGCAGACCTGGAAAACTCCACTGTTTGTCTGTTCATGACTGTTGGCAATGTCTTGGGCGACCACCGGCTACAACCTGGATCTCCAAGCCGCAGATCAAGAGCTTCACCTGGTCAAAGGACCGTGAGCCGGGCCAACTGCTTCGGCTCTGCTTCCCAGAGGAGGAGCCAAACCCACTGTGCCTAAATGCATATTATCAGGCATTTTGATAAGTGCCTTCCAACCTAGAAGGTAGATGAGGAACAGTCTGGATGCACTAACTACATTTACATGGGCGTAAGTAATCAGGATTAAAGGTCATTCTGAATAAAAAAGTGTCATGTGAACACCCCATTCAAATTATTCTGATCTGATTCAGTTCGATCCGAATGAATTTGTAATGAGAATAAGAAAGGGTGGTTTATGCCGATTGATCATCTGAAAAGCATGCATGTAAACACGGTTATCTGATCATCTTATTCTGATTGTGGAAAACTGACCTGACTGTACATGTCTTCTGACTTTCATCCACTGGTTTCAGCTCTTTTGTGGAGGGAGGTACAGCAGCGCAATAGTTTCCAGCAGCACAGAACTTATCCTCTCATTCAATAAAGAAGGACGTTAAACAGCATGCGTTGCTTCACCAATTTTTTTTTTTTTTAATCTGTGCGTCACCTGCAGCTCAACCAGGGAGTGCAGTAACGTCTCCACAGTTACTCCACGGTTGGAGTCGCGGGTCCATTCTGAGCGCTCAGAAGATGTTTGTTTATGTTCATCACGGAAGTAGAAATTTTTCTTTTGTGTTTTTTTTTAGGGAAAGTTAACAACTCTGCACATGTCAGTGCTTCTATTCTGAATAAAAGCCTGGTGCATGTAAACACTCGTCATGACCGGATTGTGCCCATGTAAACGAAGCATTCGGATTATTCATTCGGAATACATTTCAATCCAATCAAAAAATATTGTGCATGTAAACAGTTAATGACAGCTAAGATAGTATTTGGTGTGCACAAAATACTAACGGTCCCTTTAGGGGCTCAGTAACTYACTGTTATTTTTCTTTTCTCTAATATTGATAAAATGAGGCAGTGATCTTGAATTGGATTGACTCTAATAGTTAATCAGTTTTCATTTTATGTATAATGATTACTTTCTAAGAGTTTAGTAACATCTGTCCAGCACTTAAGGAGATATATTGCAGGTTTGACTCCAATGGTTAAAGTCAAGGTTTTAAGCAAACTTATTATTCAATATGTGGTACTCAGAGTATCTGGTAGGGTTACTCCCAACTACTACCACACCAAAGATTAACTGAGTTATAGCAGTTTTGTATGTTGGTTGACTATGGTGGTGATAAGATATTTTGTTAATATGAGAAAAAAAAACAAATGCAGAGGTAAAAACAATATTGCCCAGTGGTGAGTGCTATTTAAACACAAAAAATGCCTTAAAACAGCTATCATCTCCTGACCCTGTATAAAAGGGCATTTTCTCACTTTAAGCAAAAAAAGAGCAAAAAGCTGTGAGCRAGCGGAGGACGAGACAGACCAAGACAAAGTAAAATAAAGAAAAGCCAGGCCACCGTGAAAAGCGCGCCAGTGAACAAAACCGCTCCACCTTGTGTAAGACAAGCTCCGATTGGCAGAGCTTCATCTGGCCTCAATTATACTGACTAATTAGAGTTTCACAATTTTCTTGTTTGAAGTGTAAAGAAATGACAATGGAGGTCATGTGAAAAGCTCTAATGCAGAGCACTATGGCGTAAAAAATCCAAGACCTTAATCCAAAACTACCATGTGCCCTTTATGATAACACCGAAAAGTGTAGAGAAAAAAACAATAGTGGCAAAAAATGCACTAATATATGTTGTCCTCTATTTTAAACCTCTCATTAAACACCACCCTCCCAACTCATCATACACTCTTTGCTCTCATTTTATTTTTCCAACTTTTTAAATTTTTTCATGCCATCTGGCCCTCTCATCTTCCCCCATAAAAAAAGAAAACTAATTCATGTTTCGAGTCATTCGTATGATGAATAGTGCAGGTCCAGGTGCTACTGGTGTAAAAAAAGAAAGCACGAGAAAAGGCAGAGGGATGGGGTGAGAGAGACAGTGACTGATAGAAGGAGGGAAAAAGAGTCAGAGAAAAGCAAATCTGTGTGTGTGTGTGTGTGTGTGTGTGTGTGTGTGTGTGTGTGTGTGTGTGTGTGTGTGT
>NW_013952442.1:2074865-2080764 GCF_001266775.1 Austrofundulus limnaeus | reverse complement strand
CGTCTGACACTGTGTGCGTGTGTGTGTGCGTGTGTGTGTGCGTGTGTGTGTGTTAATTATAAATGCAACTCATTACATGCGAGGCCCATTTTTAAGTACAGTAATATGTTTCACAAAGTCTTTAAGTCTAAGAATTCTCATGACAACCATACCAAAGTCCAGCGGGAAAAACTGCTACAATCATTTGCAGGTTGGATAATTAATTAGTAAATCATAGTGATGCACAGCTTAATATATACAGGCAAAAGCTCACTTTTATAAAAAAAAAACTGGTTTGTGATCATTTCTTAATTCTCTTAACTCTGATGGCTGTTTGAATCTTTTTTTAGTTTCTCAAATTCTCTGACTTGTGCAATTCTTYAGGGGGAAAAACTATTGAGTAGTAGAGGATAAATAGGAACATTTCATGTAGATGACCTTATAAGTTTTTGTAAYAGACTTTAATTTTCAGGATGTACAGAAATGAGTTAGGTGCTCTTTGCATAAGTTCTATCCGTCCATCCATTTTCTTCCTCTTATCTGGGGCCGGGTCGCGGGGGCAGTAAGCTTAGCAGAGAGACCCAGACTTCCCACTCCCGAGCCACTTGGGCCAGCTCGTCGGGGGAAATCCCAAGACGTTCCCAGGCCAGCCGAGAAACGTAGTCCCTCCAGCGTGTCCTGGGTCTTCCTCTGGGCCTCCTCCCAGTGGGACATGCCCGGAACACCTCACCAGGGAGGCGACCAGGAGGCATCCTAACCAGATGCCCGAGCCACCTCAACTGGCTCCTCTCGACGTGAAGGAGCAGCGGCTCTACTCTGAGTCCCTCCTGGATGACCGAGCTTCTAACCTTATCTCTAAAGGAGAGCCCAGACACCCTGCAGAGGAAACTCATTTCGGATGTTTGTAACTGTGATCTTGTTCTCTCTCTGGACTGACTGTCCCCTCACCCGGATGCGGGTCACCGGGGCCCCACTCTGAAGCCAGGCTTGGATATGGGACACGTTGGCGAGCGCCTGGTGGCCGGGTTTTCACCCATGGAGCCCGGCCGGTCACAGCCCAAAGAGGAGACGYGGGTCCTCCTTCTCACGGGCTCACCACCTGTGGGAGAGGCCATAGGGTTCGGGTGCAATGTGCAACGAGCAGTGGTCGAAGGCRCTTGGTTCTCCACTATACMCACATGTTGTGGTGTCCTTGAGCAAGACACCACAACTGCTTCCAGCTGCTACACTTGTGTTTATCTCACATRAATGATAGTTGAAAGCAGAGGATGTGCAGGCTGTCTATGAGTGCAATGATGACAACATATATCACTCACTTCATTAATTGTAGGACCCCTTCAGACTGGGTGTTGACCCCATTCCACTCTCCATGACCAATTAAAATGTGTCAGTRACAAGGGAGGTCTAATGTGAGCAATACCCAGAATGAACAGATAACTCGGGAGGCAGAGTAAAAGGTGAGTGAACTTTATTTACAGGTGATGTGAAGGGAAGATGCAGGTAAGTATGGTTTTCTGAGGGACTGGTTTGTAAGTAGTTGTTTTGGTTTTCTTACAGAAATCCAAGGGGTGAACAGCATGAAGAGTTCTTCAGGCAGAGGGGCAAATGAGTGTGACAACAGGTGATCCAGGATGCAACAGCAAGCTGAAGGTCTTCCACAGAGAAGCTCAACAGGGGCAGGTCCTTGGGGGGATTGTCCAGTAAAATCTATAGAAATACACAGAGAGAAATGATAGGAAAACTCAGGTAAGTAGACTTAACAAGACACTATCATCATAGTGTGTCACTGCAGCRAAGACCAGAATGCAAAGAGTGCCTTATAAAGCCCAGGAGCTGAAGACAATCACCACAGGAAACAACCTGCGCAGGTAAAACACAGAATGCCACACAATGTAGATCATGGCAAATCCAGAAAACCCATTTCAATGTGAAAGAAGATGGATTACTTTTTCAACTATCACAGGATGTRCGTGTTCAACTCTCACATGAAGACTTTTCTTTCTCCTCAAACAGTCWACAGGCCTACAGTTGTAAATTCCAGCCAGTCTGAGACCTCTGACCATATCACCATGATAACGAGGACCGTGGACCCTAAAAACACCTTCCATATCTGACAGTAGCCATGTTTTCATTAACATACAGTATTTTTATTTCTTTATAATTATTCTTACCTCATTCTTCATTGTTATGTGTTCACCATATTATTCCATGATTAAAATGTGTGTTTGCTTAAACAATGACGTCTCATTTAACTTCTTTTTATTTCAACACTTGAAGGTGGAAAGACTCCTTAATCCTCATCTTAATCTATACATATGGTTTTGCTGTTAAAATCATGTTGCACATCCTTTTGGTTTAACATTTTATTTTGTTAAAATACTCCTTGGTATTTTGTCAGAAAGAGCAGAAGAGAAATGTTTTTCTCCCATTAGTCAGTTCATCTAAACCTGGTCCCAATGTAGAACCAAGTCATAAAACTGTCTTAATCTGTCACCATTTGCTCCTCTTTCAGTCTTTCAGTCTTGTCTAAGTTTTTCTCTAGCTTCCAGTCTTGTTGAAGCCTTGTTTGAGTCTCAACAGAGTCTTCTTGAGTCTTGAGTTTAATTCTGACAAGAATGCTCTCTAAAAATAAAAAAGAAAAGAAGAAATGCTGTCAATACTCGGACTGAACAGAACCAAAGTRACCAGAAAGAGACTCTGCTTATCGACGCTCCAGATACAGACCGCATCTGCAGATTCTTCAGCCTATAAGTGACTGAACTTTGTTTTATCAGATATCTAAATCCCTTTCACTTTTACTTCATTTGAGAAATACTCCAARTGAACTGTGTTCTGTCTGAAAGCCTTGTTGCTGCCAAGACTGCAAACTAGACAGCTGAGACTGTCTTCAACTTGATGAGTGAGAACACGCTGCATGTTCTTCTCCATGTGAGGATATCACCTCCAACAAACTGGGTGATCTGAACTGACATGAGCTCTGAGGTACCAAAATCTGACCACTGTTCTTGTAAGTAGCGAGACCCTCTTGGAGCTGTTCCAAGATCTTTCATGCGTCCGGAACTTGAGCCTGTTAACGTATAACGTCCACTCTTCAGCTCCTCCTGCCTGGGTCAACGACCACGTATGTGGGAAGAACCTCCTGAGGATTGCATCTCCAGATTCTTGTTTGCTCATTATGGTTTGCTGTCAAAATTATTTAACATTTGTTCTGGGTTATTAACAGATAAATCTGTTATTTAACAGTATTTGTATTCTGCTTTATTATTTGAGTAAATATTTAATCCTGATTTTCTTTGATACTCAGCTTAATGTTGTCACTGCTCTTCATCTCCAATAATCTAAATACATACAGTACCTGTATTTATTGCTCTTATCACCAACTACTGGAACCATTTTACTTGTAATTCTCATAATTCATTATTCGGTTTGTAAATAGTTTGTAACAATCCCCTTTTGTAATAAAACCACAAACTATAAGTAGCACGTCTTCATTCTTGTGCATGTGTTTCAGACAGTCAGACTATGAAGCTAGATTCCAATGCATAAATCTGAGCTAAGGCTAAATAAACTAGAGCTATCAGTAATCTAAACACAACACAGAGTACTAAAAACTAATATTCTTATTTATGCATTGAAGGTGTTCTCCTACACGCCCAACTACTGATGTGTGAAAAATGTTTTTGCAGTATTCTAAAGCCATTAAATTAAATAAGCTAATTAAAATTGCTATTGCCTGTTAAGAAACTGCATTGTGGTATTAGGTACTAAGCCCCTCTTCACACTGGTTAATGACTCCACTACAAATAAAAAAAAAACTGCCATACGGATGGTCTTATCAATGTGGTAGATATGTGCCAGAGTTTAGGGTAAGGTGTTGTGACAACAATGGCAGTGTATTTAGGGATGGTAAATGGACATTGTGATTATAAAGCAGGACTAGACACACTGACCTCATGTCTAGGCTTCAGTCTCATTTTGAAACCAGCTTTGTACTAGAYTGGAACATGTATCTGCCTGCTGACACAATCCCAAAGAGTCCTGTCAGCACAGGGCCTGAGGTATGGTGTGATTGTGAATGTACATGGCAGGATTGTCATGGGAACTTGTTGACATTTAGGGCATGGTGGATGCRCAGAGAACATCTTAAAGACAGAAAAAAATGTATTTGGCAAGTACAAACAGTGTAGCAACATTACAAGTCACAGTGAAGGAGGTTTTCTAGATTTGCACACATCTAGTCACATTCTGATAGTAGTGCAGAGCACAAATGTTCCTAATCCAGTGAATTGAGGGAATATGCAGTTTAAAGTATTTATCAGTCAGTATTTCCAAAATAAGGAGTGCAGTGTTGTATAAAGTACGTCAAAGTGATACTTGGTAAAAGTACAAGTATCTTATCATAAAAATACTTTGGTAAAAGTTAAAGTCTTTTTTTTTAAATTATACTTGAGTAAAAGTTGTAAAGTATCTGATATTTTTGTGCTTAAGTTTCAAAATTACATTTTGACACAAAATCTACTTAASGATTAAAAGTAAAAGTATTGAATAAAAGTGAGCAGTTAGATTTTCCAAAACAACATTTATTGGGAGGTGACTTCTCCAAAAAACATTTTTTTCTAACAGCGTGCAGCTGTGATGGACTGTGTACAGAGTTATACAATTTCAGAGTGGTATTTATTTACACTTCTCATTCAACCCCAATTTAATGCACTCTATCCAGGAGACACAATTTATTAGGATAGTATTTTTTTTTAATAACGCAGGATAAATAGGAGTAACGACTTTCTACTTCTTACCCTTTTAAAAAATGTAGTGAGTAGAAAGTACGGATCKTTGTGTAAAAATGTAATGYGTAAAAGTAAAAAATACACTGAAAAATAATTACTCAAGTAAAGTACAKACAACCAAAATGTCTACTTAAGTACAGTAACAAAGTATTTGTACTTAGTTACTTTACAACTCTGAAGGAGTGGAACATTAAAAATACATATGAAACAAGAAGTATGTTACATTGCTTTATGATGCTTAGTTTAGCTACAGACCTGAGGTCCACGTGKTGAAAACTGATGGAGGCACAAAACATCAGTCTCCATCAACAAGTCGAACAGCTGCTCTAGTTCGACTCCCAGGCGAAATAAAACTTGAAGAGGTTGTGTTCTGACTAATGTAAAGCTTAGTGTTTGGAGGACACAGTTTGCCACTGTGGTGACAAACGTATATGATCACAYRAACATTGCTCAGTGCAAGCATGTAGCCATGCGTTCATTTACTGGTAGGCATGCTGGAGATGGATAATGAGCATGCACGTCTGACACTGTGTGCRTGTGTGTGTGCGTGTGATTGAGCCCAGTAGCTCATCAGTGTCAGGCCTGAAAAGGTTGTGGGATGAATGAGAGCAGAGAATCAAAGAGAGATTACACGTCTGACCATGTATCATTCTCGATATATTGAACGCAGCCTTTGTGAAGATGGGGGCTGCTTATAAAAAGTGGCATTGTGCAGCGGCTGAAAGAGCGTGTGGGCTCAACTCCATGACTAATCTGTCCCCTCGCATTATTTTATTCAATCTTCCCTCGACTTTATGTCTTCGACATTTTGCTACACTCAGTAACTTTGAGTTGAATGGACAATTTTAAAGATTTTTAAAAGGCATTTGCTCAGGCCCGTATGCTGGGGGAACAAAAAAAGAGACTATCTCTTTGTTTCAGTGCATAATTTATGACTAAAAATGGTCCTCCGACTAATTCTGGCAGGCAGGGTAAAGTCTTGAGCACATTCTTTTTAGACTCAATATTGAAAAGAGTTGAATTTCTAAAGAGAAACATTTGATAAAACATAAAAGGATTTCTTTTTTTCCCTAGCGTCTACAACCCACTTCACCCTGTGAACTCACTTAGGCAATATACAGTGTATATATATA
>NW_013952442.1:2071873-2074187 GCF_001266775.1 Austrofundulus limnaeus | reverse complement strand
CAATTAAGAAATTCATGTTTTCATCAGGGAAAAAATGTTTTATTTTACAGCCAATTTGTCCACTTTTGGATTTTTTTTATTTTGTCTTATTAGGTGTTAGGTTGTGGCATTAGGTKTTTATTTTATAGAAGCTTATTCTTATTTATAATGAATATAACTTCTATCTATATATTTCTATCTATTCTATATCTTTCTGTGTTTTGTTAGTGGTCATGGTCCATGAGAAACAACAAGCTGTAAAGCTATCATCAATAAACGCCATTTATTTTTGCTTGACCCACTACAACTATTGATGTTTAGGTTGTTTTAAAATAACATAAGTGGGTTTTGTTCTTGGCTACACTCATACTAGCTGTTAAATCATCTTTTCTGAAAAAAACATTTGACAAACTTTCCAACTTTATAATGGTTTGACTGTTGTCTATTGTAGGTAAGATACTGACAGCTAACAATGTCACAAACCCCAATAGATTCTAAGGCGACCACATGCAAGAGTAGATATGAGTCTTGGGTCTGCCCTGGACTCCATCTTTCTCTCAGATTCCAAGTCCATGAAAAAAAAATCTCCACCAGAGCTGTGAGTTAAGATCTTACAAATCAGGACTCCAGCACTCACCACAATGTGATGTCTCTGTCCCTATAATTATCCTAATGTCTAAGATACACAGGTCCACAGGTCTGATGATACAACTGCACAGATCCTGACTTTAAAGAAATTTCAATACCCCTTTAATGCCATATCCCTAGAAAAGCCATCTTTTATTGTTGTATTTTTTTCAACACTAATAGCTGATTTATACAACAAAAGACAATTTAAAAAATGCTAAATAATTTAATGAATTTTCTAAAAAAAATTGTAGCTCTAAAAAAGTACTTCACTTCAAGAATAATGTTTTTGTTAATAATTGAAGCCCCTAAATATGTGCATAGTCCTGTCAAACAAACACTGATTGAAAGAAAATAATTTTTACCACATAAATCTTGAATTTAACAAAATATATTTCAGAGCAATGACTTAAAATTGCAGGAACAAGTAGAAACTAATTTACCAAATCCACCACTGTTGAATGAAACTTACGCTTACTGTCAAATATACATATTGGTGCATGGTTTGGAATATCTTCTGAGCTAAGKGCTACTGATTAAACGGCAAAAAACTTTTCGCTACCACCACTATTTTAGTTAAACTCCAGCTCCTGTTTTTCTTCTCTTCATCCTTTCTCCCCCCACCCCATGCAAACAGACAGACGCATACGCGCACAAGCATACACTCAAAAAAAACCACTCCGTTTTACCTTCAAAAAGCCAGGGGAAGGCAGTCTGCATGAATAAATAGTCTAAGTGCTTATATTTCTATTGCTGCTTACCCAACTGCTAACAAGACCCAGTTCACACTCAATGAGCTACTTCGGCATTCATGAGGATCACTGACAGTCACTTTGCATTCAACGCCAATCACAAACTGCTGAAAACACRCGCGCGCACACACACTGACACACAAACCACCACACATAAAGAAATCTGATTACAAGAGGCATTCTGTGGCGTTTCAGCATTCCCCAGTGTTTCACCAAAATAAAACAGGCATCCCACACTCAGCCTGGCAGGGTGTAGCATGCACATACATGAGGACTGTCAGCAGGAAAACATGATTCCCCTCCAACCATTAGAGGTCACTTGCATTAGGAGATTAGGTAAAGTAAGCAATCATCATTTGGATATTTGATGAGCAGATCCTGTTAAATTGATTATTGTGGTGCATAGGCAAGAGAGGATGACAACCACACCTGTCGGCATACGGAGTGTGCATGTGTGTGCATGCACTTGTGTTTCTCTTGTTGTGAGGACATAAATCAGTTCGCTGTCATACGCTAGATCTTTTGTAAATAACAGGTAATACATTAGAAACCTGTGGGTAAGGTTATAACTGGGGTTAGGGAAGTTTAGGGAGAAGCGTTAGTGGGTAATGATCTCAAGTGTAGAATAAATGTGAATTTTGAAGGGTTAAGGCATGTCATTTCTTTACAACACAGATGACCCATTATGTCATCAAACAAAAAAAGGAATTTGGAAAATAAGATTAAAATGTAATATCGTTTCAAGTAAAGCTAAGATGAGTTACTGTATCTACAKCAGAGATAATTGTGTATGTTTTTTACTGAAATAGATCTAAACCTTTTGTTGTAATAAAATTATTGTTTAAAAAAAGGCCTGAAATTGTGCATTTAGCTATTTCAACACAGAGTCCATATCTAAAGAAACTCTCACAGGTTAGACTGTATAGGTTTATTGTTTAAAATACTAAAGATTATTA
>NW_013952442.1:2069402-2071479 GCF_001266775.1 Austrofundulus limnaeus | reverse complement strand
GCATGCCATCTGTGTTATGACCTCATTGTAATCTGTAAAAAAAAAAAAGTCCTAAATAGATCTATTATTATATGAAAGCTGCTCCTTTCATGCTTAGTGTTTATTTTTTACAGAAATAATAATGTGTAGATGAGATCCTGGTAGCAAACACCCATGTTACTGTTTAGGCTGCAGCATTTCAGTCCTTTAAACTATAAGTCAAAGTGACCAGCTCAAAGGCAACAAATAGCTGTCCATCTGTGCTTTATATCTATCAGGAAAATGCCAATAATAGTTCCCTAAATATATATTTTAAGGCATACACCTGCTGAACCTGATGATTGTGTTTGTGCCATAATAATGTTGATGCTATTTGTTATGGAAATACAACACTGAGGAGCAGTAGCAGAAGTGATGAGTAAAAGTTGAACAAACAACATGGCGCTGCACATTTTTACTGAATCAGGTTCTAAATGGTTTGATAACCGTTTTACTGATGTCTAATTAGACTTTTTTTGTCTTCTATCATGATGTTTTTATTTATCAATTCAAAAGTGAAACATTAACATTAAATAATATACAATTATAGTTTTCAAAATCAATTTAAAAGGTTTTATTTTTTTTGTTCCTTCTTTCATGCAGAACCACTAAAAAGGGGTTTATCATTCTGCAAAAAGTTATGACTTTTTTCTGCTGTTTTAGTTTTGAAAACAAAAGCAGTTTTTATGTAAATAAAAGTTTAAAATAAAACCATATTTTCAATTGTTATATCACAGTCGAAGTAAAAAAAAAGTGTGACTGAAATATACTTTTTCTGTGATGGGTGATAAAACATTCTCACCTACGTTCACCGCGGCACACTGTCAAAACAAGTGCTGCTATATCTGTCAGCAACTTGAGATCTCAGTTAAAGCCCAGGAGGAGGCCTGGAGAGAACATGCTGGAAATACCCCGAGTTTAAAGTGGTACATTGAAGACTAAAATACAGATTTATTTAGCAGAAGCCAAAGACCAAGGGAGAGTTTTAACACATTTACACCAGAGAGCTCTCTAAGGAGAGATGCACCAGTGGGTGGTTGTGCAAGAGCCTATTTAAGTAGTGGATTTCTGCCGGTGTGTAGACTCACGTGTGTGTGCGTGCGCGCGTCTGTGTGTGCGCGCGTGTGCTTGCGAGTTCCCATCGGTGCGTTGATCGCTCTTATCCATACACCCACCTTTTTCTTGGTTTTGAGACAATCTCCCAGGATGCCTATTCTACATTAAACAGTGCTTTGAAGACAATTGAGCTGAGACCCAGGCTGATCAAGGCTCCCTTATCCCTCCAGCACATCTATTATCAAAGCCTTCGTACCATTACCGTCATTATACACTATGTATTATTATTATTATTTTGAAATTCAGCGCTGAGAGCAGGCGAGAGACGGGGGCCGCCGTAAACAAATCTATTATTGGTGATGAATTGCATAATAACACAGGCATAATGCCATTCTCTCACAAAACTGGTGAAGGTGCTGAACTGGAAAAAGTACCCCGTCTGTAAAATTTGAATAAACAATGGGGGGGAGGCAGAGAGACAAAGATGGAGTGGCCGTTAGATGATGTGTTTTTACTTGAAAGCTAAAGACTGCAGTTTATTGCAGTTTACTTAGCGCATGATCTTTCGCTGTCATCTCTCTTTTATCAAACGCTGCTTACATGTCATTACAGATTTTAATAGGACCATCATTTTAGAAAATTAAACTTTGAACTCAAGATTTTCTTTTCTTTCTTTTTATACAATATCATAGCTTCAGTAGCATTACAGATACAGTATAGTCTGTTGGCACGTATTGTGTTTAAACCAGAGGTTAATTATATTTATTATTTGAATAATCTCCTTTTAGGTTTGACATACAATATTTCTTAAAACCTGTCATCCAAAAATGACTCACAGACACTGAGATAATGCTGTCAAGGCTTGACTAGCAGTAGTCCAATATGCCAGTTGAAAACTGCACTGTTTTTTTAAGTCTGTCACTCCACTACTAAGTAAGTAAGTAAGTAAGTAAGTAAGTAAGTAAGTAAGTAAGTAAGTAAGTAAGTAAGTAAGTAAGTAAGT
>NW_013952442.1:2061489-2069054 GCF_001266775.1 Austrofundulus limnaeus | reverse complement strand
TGTGTGTGTGTGTGTGTGTGTGTGTGTGTGTGTGTGTGCTACAGTTAGAGAACAAGAGAGGCAGAAGGAAAGAAATGGAAAAGGGAGGGTCTGGCCAGGCTGCATTAACCCTGCACTGCCTGAGGCCAAACCGTGCCACTGATCCTGTTTCTAATTCACCCCTGCTGGCAGTGCTTATGCCAGTCACTACCAGTTACCACACAATCTGCTCAGGGGACTGCCCAGCCCTGCTTGGCCTTACACCCACATATACAATTATCCAGATTGGGCCATGTATATTGATAAAGGTTTTGATCGGATCATGAAAATCTACTCATTAAAACAACAGTAGGGTAATTGTAAAATAAGAAAAGGAAAAAAAGGCTTCCAATTATAATGCTCTTGTCTTCTGTAAAATGCTGTAAAGTTCAGATCAACAAGGCAGTGTATTGGATATTTTGATTCTTATCAATTTTGTAGCATTTACCAAAAAATGAAATTTCTAAATGTAAACAGAGTAAATTTTGATTTTATATCTATTTGTTTTTGTAAAGTGAAACTGAAGTTCTCACTCAGTCATTCATAAACTGTATTTGCTAGTATGAAGTACCCATCCTTTTATTTATGTCCAATTAATCCTGTTCAGGTTTACAGGAGGGTGGGTGTCAATCCAAGCAGTCAACAAGTGAGGGACAGGGTAACTCCTGGACAGGTCATCAGTCCAGCAAGGTCAACTCAGAGACATAAAACGAACGATCAAACACAAAAACGCTCACCCTTGAAGGTCAATATAGAATCTCTGTTTAATGTAACCTGATTGTTTTTGGGCTGTAAAGCAGAATTAACCAGAAACAGCCCCCAGCTGAAGCTGGAAATTATAGTTCTATTGTTAGGATGTGAATTTTTTAATCACCCATACATTCAGAGTTTGCATGTTTTCCGTGAGCATGTGTGGGTTTTCTTTGGGTAATACAGTTTCCTCCCACAGACCAACAACATGCATACTGGGTTCATTATCATTGGGTTCATTAGTGTGTGTGTGTGGTGTGTTGTGTGAATGGGTGTCTGTTTTGTTTGTCTTTACGTTGATTCGGTGATGGACAGGCAGCATGTCCAAGGTGTACCCTGTCATTCGTCCAATCACCACTGAAGTAAGGCACTGGCTAGTCTTTGATTTTTTTTAATCCATTTTGTTTTCTATCTGCATCTGTATTTGAGTCTGAAACTAAACTTGATCAAACTATCTTGTTTGACTGTTYTGTAACTGTGTAGTTTGATTTCTGAAAGTATAGTTGTATTCTAAGAAGTTACAAAGTGGCATCAATGTAGGATCAAGTTGTGGTTCGAACCTCATGTCTTCTCCAAAGTGGTGTCAGAGTTTGCATCCCTCTTTTTATTCAGTGTACCTAAAGCTTGGTTCCCAGCTCTTCCTTTGTGGGTGCTTTCTTGCCTAGTCTTACAAGTTTTACTGCAACACAGAGACAATCTGTGCCTGTCCATTCTGCCAAAGTGTTTGTTTTGCAACGGACGGAGAGTAGAGACAAGCGTTTGACTTGCAAATCAGGAGGTCCTGGATCACACACAGAGTGCTGCTCCAGTAGGTCAGGGAGAAGAATAATTCCAGGAATTTATCAAAACTTGCTTTGAATTCCTCCACTCAGTTTCATGCATCACAACAGAGGGCCTAGATCCTTTTTATTGAATTAGACAAACTCCACAGTTTTTTTTTTTTTTATTCCTTGCCATTTCACTCACTGATGGTGAAATTATGAGTAATAAGTCATATTTTACTTGCTCATACTTCTTACGGTGTCACAACTTGACTTGAGTGATTTAAATTTTTACATGTTGGGCTAAATATGAATTTAAAAATGAACAGTTCTATTTTTATTATAAGTTTAGCTTAGGTGAGCTCTGATCCTATTTAAGTCTAACCTGGAACATACGTTACTCTGTTTATTTATTTATTTTCTTTATTTTTTGCATTTTTTTTATTGTGTAGAAGTACTTTGTCTATATGACAGCCTCTTTGGGATGTTGGTATGTTTGTTGTGATGAGAGACAGGACTGAGACGTACCAGCAGTTCATCACAAAGCTAGCACAGCAGTACAATCTGGCACACTCTTAGTTATTTCTTTTATTTTATTTGACCTTTAGGCAAATCCCATTATGATCACAGATCTCTTTTGCAAGGGTGGCCTGGGCCTGATKGCAACCTATTGTACATGTTTTTGGTCTGTGGGAGAAAACCCACACAAGCACAAGGAGAAAATGCAAACTCCACACAGAAAGGGTCCAAACTGGGGATCAAACGCAGGACCTTCTTGCTGTGAGGCATCAGTTCTAACCACAGAGAAAGTGTGCTGTCATGTTAGAACCACCAGATGATGTTTTTGAATGGTTGATGAGTAAAATGAGGTCTGTGTGAACTTATATAAAAGTAGTTTTGACTTGTGAACATGAATTCTACCTATCAAAATGCTAAGATATAAATTGTGCATGACCATAAAGCCTAAAGAAATATGGAGACTTGTGTTTTTGGTCCATGCTGTTTGACTTACACACATCTAAAAAGGGAAGTTAATACAAAAAAAGACTGTCATTCAAAATAAAGTTCTTGTGGTTTCCTGAATAAAACACAGACTTAGCCACAAATCAACTTTTCTACTGATATCCTATCTGTGCACCACAGCGGATAGTCTCATCTGCTTTTCTGTCGACTTTTTTGAGTTAATAAGACCACCGCCAAGGTTCCTCAATTACTGTGGAATTGCGTGACGTGTCAGATTAGAGAAATTGTACCAGATGGGTGTAAACAGTTTTTGTGGGTTGGTGTGACCTAAACCATCTGTAATTCATTCATCTATTCATCCATCCATTTTATACCCTCTTGATCCCAYTGAAGGTCAGGAGAGCTGGGGTCTATCTTTAGCAGTCATCATGAGAGAGGTGGGATACAAGCTGGATAGGTTGTCAGTCCATCATAGGACCTACACAACCACACTACAAGGGTCAGTGTATTCTAACCTAATTAATGTAAACTGCATTATTTTGACTGTGGAAGAAAACTGGAGTACATTGAAAACTGGAGTACATTGAAAACTGGAGTACATTGAAAACTGGAGTACATTGAAAACTGGAGTACATTGAAAACTGGAGTACATTGCTAAAACCCATGCAGGGAGAGTAAAACTTGTGAGACAACATGGAGCAACCTGACTTGTCTAATAACAAAACATGTTTGATGACACATTATACAGCTGCTATAAAACCTATTTGTTGTTACATGTCTTGTTTATGGCAAAAGAAATGTGTAGTTTTGATCACAAATACGTAAGACTGAACATCTATACATCCATCCAATTTCAAGCTGACTTGTACATAAAGCAGCACTGACAATAAGTTGACTGATTCATTTTCCTGTTTGTCTCCAGGGTTTCAAGGATCAGTGTTGTATAAAGTACCTCAAAGTGATACTTGAGTAAAAGTACAAGTATCTTATCATAAAAATACTTTGGTAAAAGTTAAAAAATATTAAAAGTACATTTTGACACAAAATCTACTTAAGTATTAAAAGTAAAAGTATTGAGTAAAAGTGAGCAGTTAGATTTTCCAAAATGACATTTATTGGGAGGTGATTTCTCCAAAAAAAAAACATTTTTTCTAACAGCGTGCAGCTGTGATGGACTGTGTACAAAGCTATACGATTTCAGAGTGGAATATATTTATACTTCTCATTCAACCACAATTTAATGCACTCTATCCAGGAGACACAATTTATTAGGATAGTATTTGTTTATAATAACTTGGAATAAAATAGGAGTAACGACTTTCTACTTCTTACCTTTTTTAGAAAAATGTAAGTAGAAAGTACAGATAATTGTGTAAAAATGTAATGAGTAAAAGTAAAAAGTACACTGAAAAATAATTACTCAAGTGAAGTACAGATAATCAAAATTTCTACTTAAGTACAGTAACAAAGTATTTGTACTAGTTACTTTATAACTCTGTCAAGGAGCAGGTACATGTCTCCAGTGGTCACTGGGTGAGAGCCCATCACAGGCAACCTTTAAAAAGGTGCAATGTATGTATATATTGTACTATAGTCAGTGTCACTCTTATACAAAACTAACTCAGTTTTTCTTCACTTCTTTTATGAGAGGTGATGTGTCCTTTTTGGACATGTCTCCTAAATATTGCAAACATTCAAGATTTTGCCAGTTCCACTGTGGTTACAAGTTGTTGCTTAAATTACAGCAATTTTTGTGTATGTTTATGCACATTTTCAATGTAATTTAGTCACATTATCATTAGTTTTGCAGCATGTCACTATTTCTGTATCCAAAGTGTCCGTCTGTTTCCTTCCGCTTATCCGGGATCGTGTCACGGGGGCAGCAACCTAAGCAGAGAAACCCAGACTTCCCTCTCCCCAGCCACTTGGACCAACTCGTCCGGGGAAATCCCAACGCATTTCCAGACCAGCCGAGAAACATAGTCCCTCCAGCGTGTCCTGGGTCTTTCTCTGGGCCTCCTCCCAGTGGGTCGTGCCCAGAACACCTCACCAGGGAGGCGATTCAAGCCWGTTTGAAATTTTTTGAGTAAATCTAAATATAAACTAATAATGAAATAAGGTAGATTACATTTGTCTGCATCTTCTCACACATTTCACACAATCATCCGCATTTGCTATAAATACTTTATCACATGCTGTCACTTTACCAGAAGAATTCAACAATCGTTTGCATTTCATGTCTAAGAAMGGCCTCAAAATTGTTGCTGACAAAGACAGGAGTAGCCCGTTAATTTTACTCACTTCTGTTATTCTAACTTAGGTGGAGGTAAATAACCTATTTTATTGAGTTTACAGGTTTATTCCAAGTTGGCTGAGAATGCAATATTTAAATGTATTGTTCATAGAATGCGCAAGAATGAAAGCTTAATCCTTGTATCTTTCTTTAAAAGGGGTCTGTCTGTATTCAGTCAATTCCACTTAGAACAATGCTGTTTGTGTGCTGCTGTGTATTCATTATAATTCATTTCTGTGAGTGATAAAATTCATTTTAGATCAAAAAGTGAGTGAACAAAACCATAACTTTCCATCCCTGATTGAAAAAAGTTCAGTGCAACGTCACTGATTATGTGTATTTTTACATAGATCCAGGAGGAGTGCCAGCTAGAGGA
Source organism: Austrofundulus limnaeus (assembly GCF_001266775.1). Lineage (NCBI taxonomy): Eukaryota > Metazoa > Chordata > Actinopteri > Cyprinodontiformes > Rivulidae > Austrofundulus > Austrofundulus limnaeus. The sequence continues at coordinate 2,063,893 of NW_013952442.1, read as the reverse complement.
AGTTATTGCAGATAATACAAAGTAAAGTAAAATAAATGTTTACTATATTTTTCCAGTCATAATTGTGTTTTTTGATGGATCAAAGTAGAATGCAACAAATTTATTTTTTCAAGCTGTTTTTAAAAAAAGTTGTGAAGAAACCGAAAGTCTTTACCTTTTTTTTACAGGAAGTCCAAAGTCATTATTTGTACATGCTTAAACTCACTGTTTGCAGGTATTTTTGTTTAAGTATTCAAAGCTAAGAACAAAGCTGAGGTGCCATGGCTTCCTTTTATTTCTTCTCCATGTCAAGCAATGCACTTACAAACACACAAACACTTCCCCTCTCCCCATTCTGGGTGGTTGGGTATGTTGGTTGCCTTGGAAACACTTCAGTCCAGATAATTATTACTGTAACTGTCTCTGCACACCCCACCTATAATGGAAATGGATCATAAATTATAATCACTGAGTGGCAGCCTTCTGTTGGGACTTTCTGCTCACTGCTGCCACCCACTGGARAGCAGAAAAAATGCAAGACCCCACAGAGCCGTGTGCCTCTCTCCATCTCCTTTCACTGCCTTTGCCTGAACTGATGCAAGAGGGAAAAGTCAAATGTATACTTTTTTTTACCCCTGATTTGTTTTCTCTGTTCTTGATAAACTTTCACAGTGCAAGTTAAACCCAGATGACAATAACAATAATCTAAAAACATTAATAGCAAATGGAAATATGGCATCATGCTGGATCTGTTTAAATATTTACCAAGGCCTATTCCCATGGCCCACTGGTAAGTAATCAAAAAACAATTAAATATTCTTTCCGTTTGAAAGTCACATTTTTGTTTGTTTTTAAAAGAAAATAATTCAGTGCCTTATAAAGAAGTAGTTTGGGGTTGAGGAGTAATTGGAAAGTGAGCGCCCTACTTTTTCTCTCTCCCTTTGTGAGAACTGGGAAGGAACAACCAAAATATAAATATAACAAAAAAACAGGGGCAAAATGAATAAACAAACAAAAACATAGATTAAAGTAGCAGTTTGAATGTACTCTTGCGGCCAAAGGAAATGCAGTGATTGCCTGGACTGTGTATTTATCATGGCCTTTTGTTTAGAAGTCACAGTCCAGAAAAATGATGAGTTTTTGGCTTTCCGTTTGCTCTCTGCAGGATGCAGTTTTGTGCACGGAAGACTTATTAACTGAAGACGAAGGCACTTCTTTTGCTCTGTTATTCCGTCTTTCCTTTTGTATCTGAAAGTTGAAACTATTCATCATTTTCGCACCTTTATAACAGTTACCTGCCTGTACACTATAGCTGCTAAAAAGCTGTTTTTAATTCCGCTTTTTCCCTATGAAGTGTCTTCTGATAGGAGACGAGTCTGCAGCAGAGGTCTTCACTGCGCTGCCAATTACTGGTAAAGCTGCAACCGCCTTAAATCAGCTTCCATTTTTAAACATAACTTCAACCACAGCGGTCAGATTACTGAAAGACAGCAGGTTTAAAAGCCAAACCTCAACAGAAATTCAGGTTTCATATCTGGTGTCAACTCCGCTCACCTCGTCTGTTTTAAAATGAGATGCCACAGCATTTTACTTCCTGCAGTTGCACACGGGGCGAGCAGCAAAGTTTCCCACTGTTCAAATGACCTCAGCATTATGATTGTAACTCTGCAGACAGCTTGGCAATAAAACCTTTTAATCATCAATTGTTGTTTCTGCGGAAATCCCAGTCCATTTTTTTTTCAAAGAACAGACAGCATCTTAAACATACACACRCACACATACACACAAACATAATTATACACATTTCTACTCATTCAAAATATAGAAGAAGAATCATCTTCTCCACAGTTGTGGAGCAACTTTAAATGACACCATCTCACAACTTCATTTCAAAAGCGAAGACATGGCTCTTTCAGGAGGCAGGACCTTTGAAAAGTTGATAGCACCTCARTGTTGGCAGTTTACGGCCAGATTTTTTTTTTCACTCCGCGCAACGCAAATCACAGGTGGGTTTCCTCATTAGGYGCTATTGACAGGCCACATAAAACAGAATCTATCGCTCCTCCAAAAGGCTCAGCAGCCACCATCTAGCAGTGCCTTTTGGTCTCCCTCCTTTCTCTTCCTCTCCGTCTCGTCCTCTCATCTCTCGTCTTTTCTCCGCCATGCATATTTCAGATCAGGGATGGATGTCAGGCGTTGCGTGGGAATTATTAATCTCAGGTTCTGTACTTGTGGTGAGCTGTTTAAGGATTCATACTAACAAAGGGCAGTGGAATCGAGCAACCGAGCTGACAAGGCCTGTCTTTCTACTTCCATATCGCTACCTGTCTGCTGCCGCTTCTCTCGCTGTCTGAGAAGTGGCCACACACAAACATTTTTTTTTTTTTTTTTTTTTTTTTTTTTTTCTTTTTTTTTTCTTTTTTTT
>NW_013952442.1:2054952-2060786 GCF_001266775.1 Austrofundulus limnaeus | reverse complement strand
CACACACACACACACACACACACACACACACACACACACACACACACACGAATAATCATTTCTCAATGAATAAAGGGACTCACTTAAGTGCTCAGATAAAATTAGGAAGAAAAGAGACGTGGCCCACGCAAACACATGAGCACTAGCAGTCGGCACTAAAACAGTATCAGTGGAGCAGCTCGGCACCGGGAAAAAGAGAAATGTCTTCTTTAAAGATCCTCTTGTTGTGTTGTCGCACTGGGAGATAAGGACGGATTAGGCTGAGAGACGCTCTGAGCTGAGACACGCAAACATGCTGTTGAACATGGGAGTGAAGCACCAGAAACTCTCTCCCAAGCAAATCAAGACACACGCTTGCACACACACACGCGCGCACGCATGCAAATACACACACACAGAATGCTCTACAGTGCAGATACCGACTTTAGGATGTGTCAGCACAAAAATACTCRCAGACAATAACAGACAAATACTTAATAGCCAGTGATGTGTAGATCCTTAAACTGAGAGGAAAGAAGAATGATGACACACAGATTTAAATCTGCAGGAGAATTTGGTATATTTTAATCAGCTTTATAGTCAGTTGCRTTTTCATGCCACAATGTGTGATGGCGCAGTACTGGAATGTAGTATTGGACAGTTTAGTATTTGGGCAAYGCTCTCACAAACCTTTTTTTTTTATGTTTTTAACCTTAACCAGTGGTTTTTGATGTCTAAACCCAGCCATCTGCCAGAGACTGCCAATAACTGGTCTTGAACTTAGGCCTGCTGTGAGACACTTCATGGATTAATGATGCTCTCATTCCCTGCTTGAACATTTTAAATGTAATCCAAAATGTAATTTTGTGACAGTTTCCACTGATCAAAAAATGCAGGCATCATTTTTAAAGAAAATTTTAGACATAACTAATTTAGGATTCTTTACGTTTTGAATATTTTACGTTGTTTTAATTTAAGGCATATATTAAGAGACCAATACAATATTTTTAACTTCTGAGGGGTTCAGTTGAACTTAAATGACTGTTCATTGCAGATGAATAAAAYAAATTCTATTCATCTCACTTTTTGTACATACAATGTTGTATTTTATTCCCTGTTCATTTTGGTTGGTGTTTCTTCAAGGGTTCCAAACATTGATTATGGAGGTTAAAGGTCACCTGTTGTTTTGAGTTTTAAGCTGAGGACGGCTGCTTTGATGATGGGTTTAGTCAATCAAGTCACAACTCCCACATACATTCTTATCATAAGCTGGAAAAATTCTTAGTAGTGTAAATTGAGCAGGAAAGGTCCGAAAATATCAAAAGTATTTTCATATGTAGCTTGTTTTTTTTTTTTTTTTTTTTTTTTTTTTTTTTTTTTTTTTTTGCTAAGGCTCTTAATAAAAACTTTCAGTGTGAAGGCTATTACTGTCAGGATAGAGTGTTTATACAGATGGACCCAGATGCATAGAGGCAAAGGACCTCAAACAATATTTAAACTTTGTTATAAAACTATGAGGAAACAAAAATGCTGACATGGCRGCACACAATGCAAAACTCAGGATGACTCACTAGATTACAGAGCTGGATACAGAAACAATGAATGAACAGGCAGCTGTGATCAACCAGAACTAATCAAGTAAACTAAAACCACCTGAGCTAATAAACAAAACAAGGACAGATGAGAGTGGGCGTGGCAAGACTGAAGGCCTCAAAATATTCTATTTGAACGCGAACAGTCRACACGCAGCTATGTTGTTGTTTGATGTCTGACTGCGCGCACACCTTTCATAGCCCCTGAGACACACCGCGCTGAACTTCTGAGAAACCCCTCATGCTGCGGGTGCATCATTGCACAGGGTTCTTCCCACTGGAGTYTACACTCGGGAAAAAGAAAAAAAACTCATATATCTGCTGTTAATTGTTGACAAATGGTTAAAGCTCCACAGTTTTTGGCAGATACCGACATCCATACTCAATTTCTGTTTTATCTCCATTTATGAGGTTTTTTTGGCCTTTTGACCAACTTTATAAATGTATACGTCTGGGTTCAACAGTCAGATTCTGAGAGCGAGTAGCTGAAGCAAAAYGCAGCGTCCGAGTGCTTTCAGCATAAACAAACATGCCCACAACCAACTTCTGACCAATCACATAATATTTCCTTATGCAGAGGAGGGCATGTGAAAAATTTTCCTGGCGGATTGTGACAAGAAGGGGCGGAAGACTCGAAGCTGTGGACCAAATGATGTCAATTGCTGCGTTTCCATTGCAAATATGCGCAAAACTTTGTAGGTATTCTGTTAATTTAAAAAAAAAACACAATTTTGCAACTGCTGTGTTACCATTAAGTAAGAAATGCTATTAAAGTCACACATGAATATGTTTGTTCTCGCGATAAGTCATTACAAACATGGCGTCGATGGATGTAAACACATAGCATGTTGCTACCGCGACACTAGCGCTCATCATCAGAGGAGACGTCGGCGTCTTTTATCGAGGCTTTCCAGCGACAAGCCCCTACTTGGGAGCGGCTACGTATGCTGTGGTTTGGGGAAATTGTAGTCGGTGAGTTTATTATTTTATACTGCTTCTGTGATATTACTCCTACTTCTACTTCCTGTTATCTTCTTTGTCATCGTCTTATTCGCCAGTAGAGACAGCAGGTTGTTGATCACGTGACTCCCGTGATGCGAAAAAAGTGTTTCCATTGTAGTTTTGAGAAAAACACCAATTTCGATACGGCCAAAATACCACCTCTTCCCAGCGCAAAAACATTTTGTCGAAAAACGTAATTTTTTTTTCGAAACTGACATGTTTCCATTGAGCAAATTTATTTTCGAAATTCTAATTTGCGCATTTTCATGATCAGTGGAAACGTAGCTACTGAGAGCCAATTTCAGCAGTTCGGATGGAAGATGTAGACGCCTCTACGTACTAATACATACTGCCTTTAGAGGCCTTGAGGAGCAGAATATAAGCAGAGAAAAACTGAGCTGCCACCACACATTAAAAATAATTTAAATAGTTTTCTTTTTTATTTCTACAAATGCCACTGGGAGGTGTGTTTTTTTTTTAGGGGGGGTGGTCTGCTGCCAAAAATGATAGTAAATTTAAAATGACTGTGTTTGTTGTGCACTTTTCCATAATTGTTGCCAATATGAGTTTTTCTATACCTTCTGGACAGTATGCTTTTGTTTTTGTTTGCCTTTTCTTTTTTCAACAAGCATAAGAAGATTACAGATGTGTTTTTACCTATTACAGCTATCAGGCCTGTCGGTCATTTAGGGGCTGTTTTGACTTGTAAAAGCAGTTTACAGTAAAAAAAAAAAAATACTGTTCACAATACACAACTACTAACAACTAAGGCATTACAGCATTTACTGAAAAGTAAATTTAAATTCACTGTAGATGCTTTACTGGGCTAATCAAGCCTATTGTTAGGCGATGGCCCTCTTTTGCATGTGACTAACCTGTTTGTCCACCATGTGTGAGGCAGTGCTTATGAGGCTGAGTTCAGCTGAAACTCATCAGACTGAAGAAGTCTCTTGGAGGAGAGATGAAACGTTTCACTAAAGAAGAACCCATCCAGAGGACCTACTTTTTTTTTCTTTTTGACTTTACTAGGCTTGTTTATCCAGGGTATTAGAGATAAGGACTATTATCTTGTTATATTGAGTTGTCAGCTAAATCCATCCTACCTGCTTTTTTTCTTTCCAGGTCACAGGGGTCACTGGTGCCTGTGTCCAGCAGTCGGTCAGCTATGTCATAATATCCATTGAACATAAACTTCCTAATATTGTCAAGATCTTTAAAGATAGCCATATTAGAAATAGCCTATTTAAGCATTAATGTGTGGCAATAAAGCTGTGACTGAACAAAGCTGAGCAAAACTGAAACAAGCGAAAAAGCTTTAATAGAGTCTTCCGTTTTGCACACTCCCATTTCATTCTGCAAATGAATGCTAATGTTTTTCAGTTTGGCCAGCAATTTCATTGTTTTGGTTGACTATCACCTCCTGCATCATATACTTGTGAGGATGCTGATGACTGGAAAGAAAAAAAAAATAATGAACACACATACACACACACACACGTATACAAAAACAACAACAAAACAGTATTATACTTGCTCAGCATCAAACAACTCTGGAGAGACACTGTTAATTACTAGTGCAACTGTTTACTTTTATAGTTCCACTTAGCAACGTGAAAGGTGATGACATGCCAGCATTGTGTTCATGTCTTGTTTTAGAGCCTTCATGTGGCCAAAAACACATCTGTTCATGGGAGGTTAAAGTTAGAATGAGGCTGATGCCAGGGAGTTAAACATTCAGTTGTGATGTACAAGTAATACAATAGGTAAGCAGAGTTTTTCGACTGTGTTTCGTCAGMGAGAATCCTAAAACGTGTGTGCAGCCAACTGTCTGAGTGTACATGTAGAAGCGTGCAAAGTGCAATATTGTTAGAAGGTGAGCCTCCTCAGCTTTAAGCATACAGACACCTGCACAAACACACACAAACAAACACACAATTTCCCCTTCTGCCCCCCACCYTCCCTGCCACCCACTTCCATTCCATCCATTTCTATCCAACACAACCCCAATTCAGTCCCGTGCCAAGGCAGCACAGATGCAAACTCCCCCCTGACCGGGCTACTGCCAAGGCGCCGCTTCCGAAGCCTCTCCACCAGCTGGAGACCCTGATGAGGCCAACACATCTATTTCCCTGGTAACCGAAGGGCCCAGGCACACAGAGGGATGCACTTGCATATAAACATGTATGTATACGCACCCATGTGAATATATGTGTCTCTGCCACACATGTGCAATGGCCCATCGACACATTCCACCTTTTTTTTATGCAAAGCCCTCACCCTCCCCTGTTGCCTTGTTTGCTGCCAGGTCTATTATCACAAAGGATGCTCTGCAGAGCTACAATGCATTTACATCCAGTAAACAGACTTATGTAATAAAGTGCCTACTGTTCACTGCATATATCTGGTGTGACTCATGTCACCTTTGCTTTTTCTTAAGAGTTGAGGCGTACCTTGGGAACTCACATTTAATTGGTTCCTTTGAATATTCCCTAACACTTCACTACTTGCAAATGCATAAAACATGAAATGTTTTTTTTTGTTTAATCAATTGTGCAATTGAAGACAGAACAAAGTGAAAAGTGAGATAAAGGAGGATCATATTTACAAGCAATAGCTTTAGAAGCAGTCAAAAATCTAGTCTTTTACAGAGGTCACGGCACCTGTTTGTGTCAGGCTTAGGATGAAGGACCAGCATGGCATGGAATGACTCAAAATGACACGAGGATGGGGAAGCAGAGGAGGAATGTGGCAACTGGAATAGGATCAGTAGCTAAGCTTTAACCTTCAGGCCCTTTGTGTTGGAAAAGGAGAGGGTGCTTAGCCTCCTCTGTCATGACTACACAAAAAGGGGCCAAAGTGAGGGGGTCTGAGGCAGCCACCATCCCCCTCACTGGTCCTTACATGCAGTGAATCCACTCTGCGTTTAAGAGACAAGAGAGGTTCAGCAATGTTCATGTCGACAGAGCCCTGCAAAAGCCTTTTGATGTCCCTCTTCTTTTTTTTTCCTTTTTTTTTGAGGGGACCACAGAAAGGCTGCAAGACTTTTGGATGTTGTGCCAAGAACAACAAGCGAGGAGGCAGCTGTGTGCAAGAGGAGGCGGATCAGTCCAAGAATCAAAGATGGCTGGTGAAGAAAGGAAAATAGCATATCAAAGGAGGTGTCCCACGTAATTGGAGTTAGTCTGTGCCTTTAAATAAATTGACTTGGGCGGAGGCCACCAAAAGAACACACACACACACACACACACACACACACACACA
>NW_013952442.1:2053925-2054942 GCF_001266775.1 Austrofundulus limnaeus | reverse complement strand
CACACACACACACACACACACACACACACCACACACACACACACACAAGGAAAACAGCTGCCTGGGTGAGAAGTTAACAGTCAAAAAGTTTATTTTTACTTGTAGTAAATTGACGTGTTTGCATAAATTACACTTTCGTTTTATTGGAAAATTGTGACATCAGACGAAAAAAAAAAGAACACCCYTTCATACATCATGATTTGTTCATTAATCGTTTAGTTTGCTGTTTTATTAAACAACGAAATCCAWAATCAAGCCTACTGCACCTAAAGACACCATCAGCACCTAAAATAAATATTCAGATTTGGATATAATTTGGTACACATGCAGACCAGCAATGGATATATACGTATAAAAAAGTCAAATTGCAATAAGCTGAAGCAGCAAGAATGGTACAGTGTTATCAGGCAGTTACCAGTGCATCCAACAGTCAGGCAAAACAGAAGCAAGAGGCAACATTACCAGCACAGGACAGTTTGATAAAGGTCACAGTGTGGGTTTGTATGAGGCCGGGTGTTTGTATCACAAAATCCCCCAGCATATTGTGTGTTTCTCAACATCTGACATCAGCTACACTACAGGCTTACTGTCCCATGTGTAGGGGTGCGTTACCAAAATTTGTGGACTGATAAGGCCGGCGTCACACTACAAGAAAATCATGCCGATTTTTGCCCTTCCGACAATCTTAAGGAAGTCCAGATTATCGTGATGGCTCTAAAGATAATCATAGCAGATATTCCWGCTGTGGGTGGTGAGTTACAAGTGATCTAGTCGGCACGGAAGGACRTCGGGACCGCTCCGACCTCAAATTGGGGATATTCAACATGTTTGATTTTTTGGCCCGAATATCACAGTGTGTGCAGTGGTCACCTGAGCTCTCAGACTGTGAATGAGACGTGTAGCCAATCAGAAAGCAAGGTGATGACAAGATGCTAACTTAGTTCAACAGGTCAGCGGAGCTGAGAGACCAGACCAGGAGACAAAATAAAAAGGTAAGTGAGTTTATTTACAGTGCTG
>NW_013952442.1:2044414-2052440 GCF_001266775.1 Austrofundulus limnaeus | reverse complement strand
CATCAGCGTTGATCTTCTGGAGCCGACGCCTTATAAAGCCTGTCAGCTCATCAACGCAGGTGAGGATAATCAGATGAGGGAACCAATCAGCCAAGAGTTTCAATCACCACAGGTGATGTAAACAAAAACTGTCCTAACTCACCAGAAATTCTCCTGGATGTTAAAAGCCCTATGGAATTGTTTTTCCTCTGGTAAAAATAGTCCACAAACGATCCACATTGTTTCTTCCTTGTTGCAAWTGTTTATTTACTCTGAACTCACGTCTCTGGAGGTCACATGAGATTTTTCCTCGGACATCTGAATTCTCGCGAGATTTCATGAAGTCTCACGTGATTTAATATTTGACATCTGAATCATGAATGAAATACCTTTTTGTGTGTGGTGTGTTGTCTCTTGCTGTGTGGCTGTACACCACACACTGTGGGACCCAATCTGGTATCCATGACTTTTTAATCCTCGTGTGGGCTCTCTCAGTCTTTGAAAATCTGCCGACTGGTTTAAAATCTTGTAGTGTGACTCAGCCTTCACAAGTGGTGTTGTATCATGTTTATCATTTTATTTCTATCCTGCATCATCACAAATGGCCATTTCGTGCAGTAGTGTGTACTGGCACAGAGAGAAAAGGACCAATCCTGCCTATGTAAAAGAAAAAGACACGTATTACTCCTGACATCATGGTGTGGAGAGCTACAGAATGGCAAGACTTCAGCTCACCTCTGATTGTAATTTAGGGGACCCTGACAGCTCAGTGCTATTTCAATGTGACAATGTGTGTCATTTCTCTTAAGACAACACCCTGGTACGTTCATTTAACAATACCCCACCTGTCCACATATTGTGTGCATGTCTATGAACTCCCTGCCTGCATCCTTCCCATGGACAGCTAGGATCCTCTAATCTTTCTCAAACGTGGGGAATCAGCTCCAATGTTAACTTTGACTCAGTGTTGATTTGTAGATCTTGACAGCCAGTTCCAACAACTCTTTGGAACAACTTGCCACATAAGAGGAAACAATAGTTGTTCGACTCTACTTCGTAATGAACTGCTGCTTGTAGCCACACCTGACGGGGTGTCACACCTTACTGACATGATCTGACCCCTTTGCTTTCCTCATTACTTTTCCAAACCAACAAATAACTGACAACTGTGTGCTGCAGATAAGACATAGACTAATACTGAGTACCTGTGATTCTTGATAAATCCCCTTCCAAAACACACAAAAGAGAAAAGAATAAAAGGGTAATTGGGAAAAGACATAAAATCAATGTCAATTGGCAGAATTAGTCTAAATGTGCATGATGGTCAGAAAAGCCAGTGGGGGCGAGTGGAAGAATGGTCTAATTTGTTCATTTGTTTAAAGGCAAACTACAGTGATTTCCTGAGCTTATGAATACTTTTGAGTGTCTTATCCTTCCAAAACTGTAACTGACAAAAATAGCTTTAAATTGTGAAATCCATTGAGAGACAAACTTAGTTTTTCCCGACATAAAAGATGTGTGACTCCTCCACCTAGCTCCTAAAATCTTCAATTAAAATGTTTAAATGTTTAAATTACTTTTCATGGCATTTTCATAACATATTGTGAAAGTGTACATAGACGTATTTTAAAATCCTGCTGAAAAATTAATTTTAAAATTTTTTGTTGTTTGAGGAAATTACTAAAATATTACTTTTCATGAAAGTTTCACAAACTTCTGTGAGACTGTGTTGAAGATGAACTGAAACGATTAATTTTATAGATGAAAATATAAATAATCAGCAGCTGCAGCAGTAATTATGTTTGTATCACATCGTGTTTGATTAGGATTATTATAACCATCTAACAGTATGCTTATATTTTGCTTCTGATGTCCATAAAATGTGTTTGAGGCAGCGTGTTGAACACAGTATCTCCTCTCCTTCTCTGTCTGTTCTGATCTGCACAGTTAAGTGATCATGAAGTGAACTTTCTGCTACAAATACAGCTTTTCCATTTTCCACACTCCATTACAGCTGGGGGGAAACAGGCTCTTAAGAGATATCCAGACGTTTCCTGCGGCTTTGAGCCCCTAGGGCCTCCCCTCTTTTCGCCCTGAGCAGGAAGAAATCAACAGCTAAAGCAACAGCATCTCCTTTTCCTGCAGCTACTCCAAGCATACACATGTACCGCTAATGCCTTCAAATCACATTTCCCCATCACTTTGCAACCATCTCTTTTTAAAAGCAGGCCATTTTCTGCCAGTTTAGGACAAGTAAAGACATAAAAAGGATAACACATTGACAGAATATAAAAGTGCACGTAGCGAGCCTTGACGTCACCCTTTAGCTGATTTCCACTGAAGCTGATCGAAACTGAGAAGTGGCAGCTGGTGATCAGAGCCTTCTTTTGTATTTTTGAAGCAGAACATGTAAACAAGTTGCCGATGCTGCATTTCAAAAAAAGATTCTGAAGAGAAGTCGGACAGCCTCCTAAAAACTAATTCTGCCCTGGCTGCAGCCACAAGCTGTGACAGGTGCTGCTTTGGTGGAGACGTTGGGATTCATTTACATGTTTGCCCCTCACCATGAAAGGTGCGTCATCGTGTAATGGCTTGTATTCGTTTCTATGCAAGATTTTGTGTCATTTGGCAAAAATCCCATGAACCAGTGAACGGGTTTTAAGAATGCTCCAACCATTGATTGTACCTCTACAACCTTTAGTCAACTCAAGATGGCTGCCAYGACTAATGGACCATAGCAAGCTTAGATTTGTAGCCAAGAATCAACCCATCACATTCTCAGTTAACGTAGCACACAAAAACTTAAACAAAACCCTCTGATATAATGTATCAAGGGATACGCATTTTTTCAAAGAAATGCTACTTTTTATGGTTTGTTAAAAGGAGTGTCATAAACAAAAGAACATTTATGATGATGTTCATGTTACACTGGCTTACAGCCATACGTTGCAACAGTGGCTGAATGCACAAATCACCAAAACATTAGAGGTTCTAAGTTGATCCATCACCCAGTTTCATTATTTRTTTTTTATTGCCAACCTAGGTTAAACTTAGATGGCTATATGATACCCAGAGATGGGAATTCGTGACTCGGACTTGGACTTGAGTCGCACTTAAGTCCCTACTATTAGAGACTTAAACTTGRCTTGGACCCTAAAGACTTGAGACTTGACTTGGACTTGTGGTTTGAGACTCATWAACAATGAAAGTCTTTTCACTGCCTGRCTCACAATTTTTACTCCCTCAATGCACATCCATGCTCCGCTCCTTTGAGAACAAATACATAAAGTTTTAAGAGCAAAGACRTTTACTCCTGCTCTCAATTTGAAAATATACGCTCTTGATTAAAGTCAGAATAATTCTTCCATATGCTCTGYGCCCCCTCACCTGAGAATGGGAGGGGTCAGCACCGTAYAATGTTAATGACGTGTACCCTACGTGACAAACAGAGCTTCAGCATGGCAGGTGTGTTGCAGTAGGCAGCTCCGCTGCAATTCATTAAAAGCTTTGCTTACAGACGCTTCAATGCCATGACAAGAGACTGGCAAAATGCAGTGTGTGGAGTCCAAATCCAAAATTAGTTTTTCTGATTACTTGTGCAGCCCTTTTATTTTAAGGATTCTGGTTCATCATCTTCACTGATATGTTTATTTTAAAAAAAATCTGGTATTTTATTGTAAAATCAGCAGCAGCTTTTTGGATTTGTTTGTTGTCAATGGCAAGATATAATTACAGTATGCTTTTGTGAGACTACAAGTGCAAAATACAGTTAACAATACTCTAAATGCTTGATTGTTATTTCAACCTTAACCTTATCTGTATTTTTAAAAAAGTATTATGTTTTAATAGTATTATTAAAACATAATACTATGTTTTAATATTGTATTAAAATATAGTATTATAGAATATAATCCAGTATAGTTAGGATACCTTTGATCAAATTGCCAGTTAAGTAATACATGCAAATAGACATGTATTTTTGGTCAAAGACTTGGACTTGACTTGGAGCCAAAGATTTGAGACTTGACTTGGACTTGCAAAAAAAGACTTGCACACATATCTTATGATACCAAAAGCTAGATTTGAATATATACAAAATGTTGAGATTTTTTCCAGTAATCTCTATAATTTAAAACTATTTGACCAAAAAGCTAACAGTAAAGCTGAGGAGCTGTCACAGTTTATCTAGAGGACGCATCAGTTCTGTTTCAGTTCAATTCCTTCAGCTAATTTACAATTTTTACTGGAGTTACCGGGCCAAAAAGATTTGTAAAAGTAAACTTTTTTTGTTAATCATAACAGTGATGTTAAATGTCACAGTTTTACCTGTTAACAGTCTCCGATTATGTGGATACATTTTTATCCAGCAGAGACTCTGGCTGGCCGTGAGCTGCTGAGTTGGAAAGAATAAAACCCCTCAAAGTTCAAAAATCATCAAAAACAGTTAGCACTTTAGCTAAAAAATGTTGATGTTGATAAATAAAATTTGCCAGTGGTGATGTTTTTATGTTAAAAGGKGGGGGGGGGGGTGTAAATCTATGTTTTTACACCTCCCTCCTTTAATTTGGCACAGATTGTCTCATCTCCCTGACAAAGAGTGAGAAACAATCATACGTTGGAACTGAATCAGAATAAAAGTTTCAGAGTAGAAAAACTGCATTAAAAATCAAATTTTAAACTTTTTTACTTATTTCAGAGATTTAGCTTAACAACATGAAAGAATAATCAGATGCACCTACATGAATCTGATTTCAGCGTTGAGTTTTTGAATTASAGCAGTGTCAGTAAAAGGTAATTGGAGAAGGTTCCTCAGAATATGGCACTCCCATGTCGACATGCAATGCTTTTAACTTGTTTTTATTTTCTTGATGGCTTCACACAGCCAAGTGCACTGGCTTTAAACCAGGTAATGGAAACAAGCCTGATGCTAAATTACCTTGATAGATGCACTGAAAGATCTTTTTTCTCCACTGAAAACGCTAAATAAAAGAAAATTACAATGTTTACTTAATCATACGTTTGCCATTATTAAAGTATTGCATAATTTTAAAAGAGCTTACCAGCCCATATTGTGCAGTTTTCTCACTTTTTTAAATGAAACATTACAAAGAATCAAAAAGAAAAAAATGTATAGGTCTTCTGGACGGGTTCTTCTCTAATGAAATGTTTCATCTCTCCTCCAAGAGACTTCTTCACAGGGCCGGATTAACACTTCGCTGTACCCTGGGCAACAATTTTCAAGGGCCCCATCATCACGACCCCAGGATTACCATAGTCTGGCAAAATACAGAGTAAATTATTGCAATATATAGTAAATATACTCAATATAGGGCCCTATAATTTCCGCAATGCGGAAAACATGGAAGGAATCGCGGAATTGACTAAACAAAGTGGAATTCAGTGTAAAACGCGGAAGTTCACGGAATCTGCTTATTTGGGTGAGGTTCTGAGGCATTTTGGTCGCTAACACGCACTGTAGATGCAACAGCCTGGCCACACACACACAGAGCAGAGCAGAGCGGAGAGGGAGAGAGAGAGAGAGAGAAAAGGTAATGGCGAAGTGGCTTTCAGGAACGACGATATCCTCGAAGAAATTAAAAAATGCTAAGCTTAGCGCAAAGTTTAGGGCAGAACAGTACCCCAGCGATTTTTATGAATCTGGAGAACAACTTTTCTGTAAGWTTTGTCAGCATACTATCGACTGGACGTGTAAAAATACATGTGATGACCACTTACAGTCAAAAGCAGTCCTCCTGGCACTTAACAGCATATACAACATTTGCATTCATTTGCATTTGCAATTTCATGTTGTATATGTTGTTAAGTGCCAGGAGGACTGTGACCAGTTATACATCGAGGAAACAAAGCAGCCACTGTTCAAAAGAATGTCCCAACACAGACGAGCTACATCTAATGGMCAGAACTCTGCAGTTTTCACTCATTTACAGGCCAGCGGTCACTCTTTCAGAGATGAGGATGTTCTCATTCTTGATAGAGAGGAACGTTGGTTTGAGAGAGGAGTAAAAGAAGCCATTTTTGTGAAGAAAGACCGTCCATCATTAAACAGAGGTGGAGGCCTCCGTTTTCAGTTGTCCCTCTCCTACAGTGTTGCTATTGCCAGTATCACTCCACCCCTGTTAACAATAGGTGTTAATTAGGTGTCAACGGTAGCCATGTGATGGGAGTATCAGTCACATGGAGGCAGKGCTTAAAAGCCTGAATTTTGCYTGAAACTCTCAGACTGAAGAAGTCTCTTGGAGGAGAGACGAAACGTTTCATTAGAGAAGAACCCGTCCAGAAGACCTATACAATTTTTTTCTTTTTGATTTTTTACCTGGATTACTGAGATGCATCAGGACATTACAAAGAATCAATTTAATATTCATAGTTGGATCAGATAAGACCAGATAAACATATGTCTTCTGTGGTAACATCTCCATCCACAGAGAATAGAAAAAAGACCATTTCAGACTCAAATGCACAGAGCAACTTTAACTAAAACCACTACAGAACAGGCTGCCGTGTAATTACTACAGAAGCAAACTCAGTGTGCAAGTCTGCCTTACAGAGTGAGAACATCAACTCTTGCTGTAACTCTGCGATGAGTTACAGCAAGTAAAAGTAAGGTTTAATGTTTTGTTGCAAAAGCCAATTTTTGCAGCAGATATGAAAGGCGCTGAAAGGTTGAAGGAGTGAAAGTGTGAAGGATGATTCTGATCATGCAATATTTGAGTTGGGGGTAAAAGAGGTGTGGAAAAGAGATGAGGGGAGCAGATAAGGGAGAACTTGTTGAAAAGGGGATAAAAAGTGGGGGGAAATAAAAAAGTAGAAAGTAGGGGAGGAGAGGCAATACAAAGCAAAGCTGAGCGGGCAATACATCCAGCTTACAGTGGTGTGTTTTGATTGGCTGTCAAGTACTCATTACYTCATCTCATTTCATAGATCTGCCTTCGACTTGACTCAACCTTTTCCTCACCTGCTCTTTCGTAGCAGCTCTCTCTCTTTTGTTGTCTGTTTTCCTTACACTACCTTTTCTCTACAGATCTCTTTGTCTGAGATGTTTTCATTGACATTGGAAACTGCTTTCCAAGTAAAACCCCAAAGCTCTCATGGCAGGGTTGCTTTTTGTGTCTCATTAAGTGGTCGATGAGTTATAAGAATTCAAGCAGGTGCTGTTGGGAGGTTTCATGTGCTGCAAGTCAGTAAAAAAAAAGTTAATTTTGTATTCACTCCGACACAAAGCATAATGTTACCATCCAAACACAGTTGTTGTTAAGACGTTCACTTTCGGCAGCGTTTCCACGGGCTCATCACTTAAGTCTTCCCTGACTGATTTACAAATAAGAACTCCTTTAGCACTTTTTATGCTTACAAAGCCTGATGAAGAACTGAACGCAGAGTATACAAATGTGATAATGAGTTCCCTTTTCAATGAGGAGGAACTCATTTGAAACTGCCCCGATTTCCCCTACAAAGAGACACAACACCAAGACTGGCTGTTCGCTCTGTCTCCTCAGAATGTGCTTTCACAGCCGCAGAGCGATTCCCACTGATAAAAAGTGATTTTCTCCACTGCCACTCTGTGGGCAATCCTTGCTGCTGTGTCCGTCCAACAACATCTGTCTCTGACTGAAGCGTTGTCACTCATCTCCCCAATGACTGCATGGAGGATCTCTCGGAATGACAAACAAAAAACTATTGCGTGTACGTTCACGCACCTACGAGTGTACTTTGGTGTCGTCACAATGTGGTTTTATAAAGAAATTGCACAGAAATTTAAATCTGTTGAAGGCCGCTTGTGGTAAACGCTGTCATTTCAGAGAGATAGCTAAGCCCTACAAGGCTTTTCCACCTAAATGGTCCACTTAAAGCAAATTATCATTTACCTTTTGACGTGTGCCAGATCATTAGGCAGGGACATTAAAACCAGCCACCACAGCACCAGAGGGGGCCCGAATGAACTGCAAGTCCACTCCACAGCAGCACAAGTGTGTGTGTGTGTGTGTGTGTGTGTGTGTGTGTGTGTGTGTGTGTGTGTGTGTGTGTG
>NW_013952442.1:2038879-2044209 GCF_001266775.1 Austrofundulus limnaeus | reverse complement strand
GTGGGTGTGTGTGTGTGGGTGTGTGTGCAGAAGTGCATGTACTGGAAATTTTCAAGAAAGAGAATGTGTGTGCATGCTCCATGACATCAAAGAGGCCAGCAGGACTGGGTGTCACCATGTGCCCGGAATCATTTGACACAAGCAGATGCATCATTAAAACACTGCCACACATGCTCGCCAGGCAAGAGACCAGACAGTCCCTCGTACACRCATTAGCATTTTGTGCCCCCGTCCTTTTGAAACGTGCCCAAATTCCACAAAGACATGTAGAAAGGTTGCCGAAATGTAGAGGAGTTTGACATATCCAAGACTGGACCTATTCTCCCCTTTTCATAGTTTTTCAGTGACTTACCAAGAGAACTGTGTTAGCYTTGACGTGTGTGGGATGATGGAGGGAACAAAGTTGGATGTGTGCGTGTTTTGTGTGTGTGAGAGTGTTTAAGCCCAGCCCTTCCCATTAAATTAGGCAGAACCGTTCATGTTTGGGGTCAACGCTGACCAGATWAAGCACACACACRTCAGCAGACCAACACACATAAACAMCAGGACCTAAAGTGCCAGCAGAGTCAACGGTGGGCCAGCATTCGGCCTGTGATGTGCAGCCAGAGARCAGAGATATGGACGGACTTCACCTTCTTCTGCTTTGCAGTCACTGACAAAGAACACACAACAGATGGYTGAAGTACAGCTGTCAGTCTCTGAACTTATTTTTCCACTTTTTTGCTTTCTTRTCTTCAAACCAGTCTTACCTTTGCAGCTATTTCTATCCATTTCTAAACAACGTACTGTCTGTTTGTCTCACCTGACCAACACACTTATGGATAAACAGCATCATAATATTAACAAAGTTGTTCTTTAAACTAAACTAAAGCAAATTATTTTCTGGTTATATCACCCAGAATGTGAAGCAGCAACTAGTCCCAGCTCTCCATTACATCAAGCAAGTTAGGTCATGGAGGATTTTGAGCATGCACAAAACTTCCATAGCAAGATTGTGGTGATTTATTATCACATCAGCAGACTGTTAGGGTCTTGGGTAGAATGTGGGGAGCATGATATCAGCGTAATCATGATGTGGGGCCGGTGTGGCATGATTGTGTAGAATTTAAAGCAGGCCTCATATTTTGCATTGTATRGCCCAGCCTGGACTAGAATGGCTACAGTTAGACTGGTCTTATACTACCACAAACATGGTTGTGTTTGCATTGAGCAGAGAGCTTATTTCATTTTATTTGAAACAAAACAATAATGGACYACGCAAAACTCAAAGGAAAAATACAGAAGGCAGTACCGTATCATCCAGCAATAGGATGCTTATGACGAGAGAGCAAGATGACAAAGAATGGTAAGCTAATGGTAGCTACTGTTAGCTTGTTGTTGCTTGGTAGCTTGCTACAGTTGTTGTCGAGTAAAACATGTGCAAAAATGAAAAACATTACAGTCACTGCAACCAATTTGCGTAAACGTATTCTCATATTTGTTGTAAAAAACCCAAGCCAGTGAACCAATCAATAAGCAGCAGTTGTGGACATCAAATCTGGCTGGCCAGCCTGACCTGAATGGAACCACAGCTCTCGGGGTTCCAGAAATTGGGGTGGAACTGGGCCATAAGAATTAATGCAAACATGCCGAACTGGGTTTGAACCCAGGCCAGGCCCTACACTGCAAGAAGGCCTGTACAGTACTTACACTACAATTTCTACACCATGTTGGCAATACAATATTCATGATGAGATGTGACTGCARTGAGCACTGGGATCTACCAACACTTCTTCCAAACAATAGGTTTGTGCCACATTCTAACCATTTAGTTGCACCTACCAATCCAAGCTCTCCATAAACCAACAAATACCTCTTCCACATTCCTTCCCACTTTTTTTAGGTTTTACAAATGTGCAGGAATTCAGCCACATTCTAATAGATTGTGTAGCTTATGGAGAGAATTGCAGTGTTGTCATCCAGGGTAAAGAGGGCCGACCCACACTATGCACCCYAAACTGTCCAAAATGAAAAGTAATCCTGTTGTGTAACTTAACGTTCTTTGTGAGATGTGGCTTGAGGAAGAAATTTATTTGTTTGTCTGTGCATCTCATTAAAATGTGAATTTTCTTTTTACCTGACATGTTGTAATTTATTAATGCTGAGATAGCCTTTGGCTTTGTCTGGTTTTCTTTCACGCCGCACACAAAGATCAGCAATTCAATTTTTGTAGCATGTTTTGCAGTTTCACTAATGGCTTCTAATCACAAACACTATAGACTCAACCTGTGGCTTTTACATTTACTAAGAGTGAAGCTTTCTGTGGCTTTCATAGGAAAGCATTTCCTGTTATTTGCAATGAATAAGGGATGSACACATCCATCATTGTCCCTCTTGATAATGACTAAGTTCATGCCGAAACTGTTTTACAATCTGTTGCAACTATTCACTATGCAAAGTTATTTAAAGCTCTCATATCGACACAGTGGGTTGGATTGGTGTTACTTTAGGAGGCAGAGAAGTAAATATGGATGTCCGAGCCAATAGCAGTTCTGGGTCTTGATCAAGGCATTTTCRGTCATTGTCTGAGTATAGGTGACCACACTTCACTCCCAATCTACTGTATTTTGTTGGCCTACTGTTAATATTTCTATCACAGCTACACTGTAATATAGCTGCTGTAATATGGTTGTCATAAGCTGTAAAATGCTAAGAGGTAACATGCCAAAATGTCTACAGTGTAAAAGTACTGTTTTTTTTTTAAATACAAAATGAGAGTATTCCAGTAATTACAGTTGGGTCCATATCTTTTTGGACACTGACACACAGTTATCTTTTACTTGTTTTCTGAAATGTATTCAAGTTAGAGTTGTAAATTGTACATGGACATAAAATCCAGACTTTCATCTTTCATTTGAATGTATCCACAATAAAATTGGATGAAGGGTTTAGGAGTTCAGCTCCTTAACATGTGCCACCCTGCTTTTAAAGGGACCAAAAGCAATTCAACAATTGACTCAAAGGCTATTTCATGGGAAGGTGTGGGCAATTCCTTTGTTATGTCATTCTCAATTAAGCAGATAACAGGCCTGGAGTTTATTTGAGGTGTGGTGTTTGCATTTGGAAGATTTTGCTGTGAGGAAAACAAAAAAGCTCTCTATGCAGGTGAAACAAGCCATCCTTAACCCTTTGAGCCCACAAGATTTTAGAAGATTTCCTTCAGTTCTCTTGCCAGCCCTGTRCCGGGCCCAACAGGGCATTAAGCTGCAAAAACAAACAAAAAACATTTTAGAATTTATTACAATATCAAGAGTGGCRAAATACAGTTTGGTACATCCTGAGAAAGAAAGAAAGCACTGGTGAACTCATCAATACAAAAAACCTTGGACGCCCATAGGTGACAACAGAGGTGGATGATCACAGAATAATTCCCACGGTGAAGAGAAACCCAACCAAGTGAAAGACACTCTCCAGGAGGTAGGTGTATAAATATCCAAATCWATCATAAAGAGAAGACTGCATGAAAGTAAATGCAGATGGTTCACTGCACGGTGCAAGCCACTCATAAGCCTCAAGAATAAAAAGGCTAGACTGGACTTTGCTAAAAAAAAATTTAAATAAATAATTTTACAAAAGCCAGCACAGTTCTGGAAGAACATACTTTGGACAGATGAAACCAAGATCAATCTCTACCAGAGTGAAGGAAAGAAAAAGGTTTGTCAAAGCCGTGTTCCAAAACATACCACATCACCTGTAAAACATGGCGGAGGCAGTGTGATGGCTTGGTCATGCATGGCTGCCTATGACACTGGGTCACTAGTRTTTATTGATGATGTGACACAGGACAGTAGGAGCCAGATGAATTCTGAGGTATTCAGAGACATATTGTGTGCTCAAATGCAACCAAACGGATTGGTTGACGTTTCGTAATACAGATGGACAAWGACCCAAAACATAAAGCCAAAGCAACCCCAGGGTTTATTAAAGCAAAGAAGTAGAGTATTCTTGAATGACCAAGTCAGTCACCTGATCTCAASCCAATGGAACATTTCACTTGTTAAAAACTAAACTTCAGACAAAAAGGCCCACAAACAAACAACTGGAAACCACTGTAGTGAAGGCCTGGCAGATTTAAATAAAAAGAGGAGGAAACAGCATCGGTGATGCCCATGAGTTCAAGACTTCAGGCGGTCATTGCCAATAGAAGTTTTGAACCAAGTATTAGAAATGAACATTTTATTTACAATCATTTCATTTGTCCAATAACTTGTGAGCCCTTGAAATGAAGGGATTGTATTTAAAAATGCTTTAGCTCTTCACATTTCAAGCACTGAAGCTGAGAGTCTGAACAGCATCTGAAAGGTTTTTTTAAGTGATTCTGSTAATGTACAGAACTAAAGGTTTCTATCCAAATAAACTGACCTAACTGTTTATTTAAGATCTGCTATTTTGGCCTTTCTTGTGTTGGGAGTGATGCAGCTACATTTAATACAGAGAATGATATTATTGTTATTGAATGAATATATTTTTATTTAATTTTTAAGTGTCCAATAGTCATTGTCAAAGAAAATTTGGGTATCATGCATCGTACTTTATTTTAATGTAAAATTCCATATTGAATAAATTTCAAAAATGCACCACAGCTCTTTGACACTGCTGTGGAAAAGTCTGAAACCAAAAGAAACTTGGATATATATTTATGTATATATTTCTTTTTGATAATATAAAACTGTGTTATTTTAAAGCTTGTTTTACATGGACTGTGCCCGTTATTGACTTTTATTTTGTCCCAGTGTTTTCTAGCAGTGTGAGTAACTCCAAATCTGTAGTTAAACAACTGAGAACGATTTGAGGAGCACGTCATCATTTTAGATATATTGAGCTGTGTTTGTGTATAAAGAAGACAATGGTGTGAATTTAAAGACAATGCTGTGTTCTTGGCAAGCCTTTGATGCTGAGCCAAGCCCCATCGTTCCCAGAGGTATTTACCCCCGTCTCTTCCTACCACATTGTTAAACACTACCTCTGTACGTTTTTATAACACTATTGTTAAGCTCAATAGATTTTCATTTGGCTGCTTCACCTCCCTCCCTTGCATTGCTGTGCTGTCTGTCTGGCTAGCAGTGTTTGTGTGTTTGCATTGCCCTGTTCTTTCACCTGGAAGTGTCTAGGTGTGTATTTATAGTTCCTTAGACAGCAGACATGAGACCCAAGACCAAACATCCTCTTCCTCTCTGGAAATTGCAGAGACTGTAACAGTGAAAATGTTGACTTTAAGATGTACTGCTTTTTAACACATTTGGCTCCTGAACTGATTGGGGGGGGGGGGTGTTGCTGTTAGATAGATCATG
>NW_013952442.1:2037053-2038668 GCF_001266775.1 Austrofundulus limnaeus | reverse complement strand
ATATACATACTTTTTGCTGTTAACCTAGCATATGCTAAAGATTACCAATAAGAGGAATAATAATGTGGGGGTCACTAGCGTTCATTTCCAGCGGGCACCAGTGACCTCTATGACCCTGAAAGGAAGCAGAGGGTAAGATAATGGATGGATAATGCTTACTTTGATAGTTCCCAATTAACTTTTTTCATTTCTTCTGTGTCAACTATATTTTGATTGATCAGAACTTTGTTGTGGCTTGTTAATGTGGGAAAGTAGGTAAACTACAATGTTGTCAAGTTGCTTCAACTGCTCCACTGAGGATCAGCTGGCCAAGGCTTATAGAAACAACAGCCATCTTTACAACTGTTCCCGCAAAGCTGATGATATCAAACTGACGGAAAGAGATGTCATAGTTATTGCGCACAGTGGAGACAATGCAGAGACACAGGCAGCTMTCTGTGGCTGTGTTGATCAGGAGGGAGTACRCCACAACCTGGAAGCATGGACACCTTCCTTTCACTTACATTTGCTAGTTGTTATGTGCCTTCTGTCGATGATGTAGCAGTCTYGTTGTGACAAATTTACAATTGCCAAATAAAACRCACTGCCTTGTCCGTACAATTACATAGCCTGGTCCTGGGAAGAGAAGCAGCAATCTGTACAGTTATAGAAGAWTGGAGAACCGGGTGAGAAGAAATCCAATTTAGTGTGGTGGGGAGGGGGAGGAGCTTCCTAAAGGTGCTCCAGGGCAAAAGATTAGATATTTTTTTCACTTTTCTTGGAGTATGAATTTAGTTGACGAGTCAGTCCAACTATTTCATGGAGGTAGCTTTTTTTTCCAGCTGTTTGTTTTCGCAAYCATTTTGTCAGTACCACTAAAGCTCATGACTATAGGTGAGAGTTGGATTGATCCAAAAATTGAGAACTTATCTTTTTACCATGACAGATTGGTACAGCATTTGCACCACTGCAGATGTCATCCCAATCTGACAATTTCCCACTTTGTTTTATCCCCACTCGGGGCCGAAGCTCATTCCTAACCCAACATTGTCAATCCAGCCTTTTCCATTTGAGAACAGCAGCCTCCGATTTTGAGGTTGTGATCTTCATCCCACCTGCTTCACACTTGGCCACCAGTCACTCCAGTACCTGCTGGAGGTCCCGTCTCGATGAAGCCATCAGAACCACTTGACTGCTGTTCAAACTATCAGCCAGTCTAGGTCCGACCCAACAATGATTTAACATGTTACACTTTGAGCTCATGCAATCAGCAGCAATAGACAAAATGTAAAGAAATGTGTTTGTATTGTATCTTTTGGCTTTTCATCAATGATGCTTTTTTTATTATAGTTTATCTCTTATTGTCTAAGTCAGTTCAATAAATCATTGTGTGTTTAATATAAATCTTTCTTTAAAGGGGCAATATTATGTGTTTCTCAGGCATACATTTAAATACTATACC
Source organism: Austrofundulus limnaeus (assembly GCF_001266775.1). Taxonomy (NCBI): domain Eukaryota; kingdom Metazoa; phylum Chordata; class Actinopteri; order Cyprinodontiformes; family Rivulidae; genus Austrofundulus; species Austrofundulus limnaeus. Next base: position 2,037,227 of record NW_013952442.1, on the reverse strand, counting down.
ACAATAAAGTATCTATGTCACCTTTAGCTATTATTAAAATGCTGTTTTTATGTTTAAATAGAAAATAAACTCATCTTCTCATCACTTCCTCTTATAAACGTCATGAAATTGGCCTCTGTCTCTTTAAGAAACACCTTGGGCTTCTGTCTTGCCCATTTCAGAGCGGGGGTGGGT
>NW_013952442.1:2031859-2037028 GCF_001266775.1 Austrofundulus limnaeus | reverse complement strand
GGGGGGAGGGGCATGATGCAGTTTACTTGGCATCTGAAAATACATTTCCTCAAATGTATTTTTAATCTGAAAGGTAAGAAGCCCATGAGCGGACATGGGAGATTTTTTTTTTCTTTTGCGTTCCGACGCAATACCTTTGCATTCCCTCGCAATATTGTTTTGCATTCCCACACAAAAGTTTGATTTGTATATGAACTGAATTAAAGTAGACTTTTATTTTGAAATATCTGGCTACCAAAACAGGATGTCTCGCCACAACTTTGTGAAAATGACAGTGATGTTGCATGGCTGCACTGTGTTAAAATATCGGCATATGACATACTTCCATGTGTGGCTGTGTGATATATTCATTCTGAATTCGAATTAAAGCTAACTTGCTAATGGTAAATATGTGATTTTATTAATAAACCACCAGGCAAGCTGTGTTTAACGACTTTTGCGAGGTAACGCAATACTTTTGCGTGGGATTGCAAAAAAAAAAAAAAAAATCCCCCATGTCTTCTCGTGGGCCCAGTAGAAAAGAGCTTCACTGAGTGAGAACTAATGTTAGGAGTTCAGCAGACAGTTTAAGTTTCACTTTCACTTTCACCCGAGAACCTGCAGGAGTCATGGGCGGGGTGTGTGGGGAGGGGGGAGGGGGCACTCTGCCATAAGGAAGCTTGGCTTCAAGACACGTCCCAGGGGCGTTTCTGGTCCCAAAAGACATTTCTGGTCCCCACCTGTCATTTTGCTCCTCAGCATGGCTKCCTAAAAATGCTGCAGGATTTCTCAAACATGCATGAATGAGTCAAAGCAAGGCTTTGGGCATGTTTTTATTAGAGTAAAACGTTATAACATGATATAAAACTCAAAAAAGTTGATTTTGCATGATATTGCCCCTTTAAAAATGTGTGTTGTTTGAGTAGCATTCCTTTTTTTTTTTTTTTTTTTACAATTATCTCTAAGCAGAACAATGAATAGGCATATTTGTTAACATTTTGAATCAACTCCTGAAAAACAAAAAAAACAGCTTCTGGACAAAAATATGCAGCATGCAAATTAAAATTCAAGCTAAATGTTGAAAGAAATGATTAGCAAACATAAAGACGAGTGCCTTCCAAATTGCAAGCAGAGCATTACTAAGGAGAGAGTCCCAAAAGCCTTAAAAGAGGATTAGAAATGAACAATCAGTGCACCGTCACTTTCTGTGATCCTGCAGCTGAATTWTCACCATCAGACTTTGCAGAATTGAGCTTTCGGCTGAAATAAAATTGATAAGCACACAAATATCCTTTGCATAAAAAGACATTTGGCAGTAAATACGACACATGCATATTTTTCTCTTTGCCATTTTGTGACCCATACAGTGTTCACAACATACTTACCAAGACTGACGAGGTGTTGTCACGAAAGCTTCAATAATACAGGCAATAAAGTGCAGATTTATGGCAAATGTTTTCATTGCTTTGCCTCTATCAGTGCCCCTGCTTCAAAATTAATTATTGATTAATCACTCTGCGTTTTAAGCAAAAATGCAGACCAGCAATATCAAACTATCACAAAAAATGATTATGCCCCCAAATCACATAAGTCTGCTCCATTCATTACTATTGTATTGACAAGGACCTAGCTTCTAATCGCCAAATCCTGAGAAATAAGAGCTGTCAGCATTTCCGTTGATCGTGCTAAACCAGATGTACAGAGCGAGATGTAAGCTAATGGATTGATCAGAGCAGGAGGCAGGGATGGCAAGGCTAGCCATGCAAAGGAAGGTGCATATGCATAATCATCAGTTTGCTTTAGTCTTAAGTCTACAGCGAAACAGCACTGAGACATGATGACAAAACAGTGTGCGAGGGTGTGTTTGTGGGCGGATGCATGTGTGCCTACATATTGGAACGACAGTTCAATTGCCAGAGCGGGCTGGCAGCAGTAAAAGGTCAAGGCAAAGTTTAGATGGCGTGTACCAGGGGCCTTAAGATATTCACAGCCAGCATTTTAGCCCCGGACATAATGAGATGGAACTGGTAAATATTTGCTGATGGCCTGAAAAATTCCACCCATGCTGAGAAGCTATTTTGAATACAAAAGATGTCAGGGGAGGATGATAAGTGAGGATGGGGGGAGGGGATGTGGGGGGGGTCACCTGATAGCTAATTAGTACATTTGCCCAAATAATTAGAATGAGCACTCATGGCTGATATCACACAGGAGAGCGGTGTGTATAGCATTCTGAATGGGAGAATCTGCATTTCATAGGCCTCTGGCTGTTTATAATCCCACCCTTGGGGGCCTTTAATGGACATATTTACCTTTGCTGCATATTGGTTGTTTGGGATYAAGATTGGCAGGTTGATGGACCAATAAGTGGACATTTTCTAACCTAGGTGCTCCCCTAGCACAGAAAATGCTGCTTAATTCTACCCCAAAGATTTCTGCTCACACAATACTCTAGATTTTCACACAAGGTAAATGGGGGAGAGGGTTTTAAAGAACTAAAAACAAAAACCTCGTGTTTGACTTTACCCCTTCCAGCCTACCTCTCGCCAGAGCTGAAAGAGAGAGGTCCACATTTGTTAACAGCGCCTGGAGACACACACATTACGCTGTGCAAATAGATACTCTGTCTCATTATCCTGTCCTTTAAGTAAAAGCTGAACATGGCTGTTTGTGCTGGCCCTATTATCATTACTCCTTTACTTATAATTCAAACATGGCCAAGTCAGGAAAATAAAAGAGACGTAAAGACGGTGGGAAGGGATGAGAGGATTCAGGGGAAATAACGGGGGAGAAGCAGAGGGTGAAAGGGCAGGCATTTGTCTTACAAAGTAATAACGTCCACTTGACAGGATTTACAGAAATACATACAGACTCGACAGTAACTCCTGGGCCTCATGTTAGTGTAAGGTAAAAGAATCGTGACCTTAGAAGTCAAAGGTCAGGGTGGAGAGGTCTTGTCATCTAGGTGACAAGACACTCTCCTCAAATGAAAAGAAAACCATGCAGAAAAAAAGGGTTTTGGGGGATTGCAGTAAAAAGAGACAGGACTTATCACCTGAGGGGTGTTTATATGTTTTACCTGTACAGTCCAGGTAGGCTGCATAAAACTGATGTAAAATGAGAAGATCTAGCCTTCGCATGACGTGAATTTGCATGAGAACMCATTACTAAAGTGATCAATTTTATATCATGTGTTTTCAGACTTAAAATGCATTGGGACATGCATTCATGCCTTTTAATTGGAGGAATAACCTCAAAATTAAAACATTTCATGTAAATAAATGAAAAACATTAAAAATTTGGGTTTAGCTCTAGCATCAGTATTTGAAGTTGTATTTTATTTAACATCTCATTGCAACATAAGTTGCTAAACTTACATTTAGAAAATCAATTCTTCGGTCCATGATGAATTTCCAAACRATGCAGAGTTAGTAACAAAAATAAATAAATAAAAATTGGGACAGCCTTCGGCGCGGGGCAGTGACGTATAAGCGGCCGACAAATTCGCACTCAGGAAAATGCAGCCACTGAATTGAGAAGCAGCGCAAGTGTTTTAACTCGACTTGGTGAACAGAGCTGTGGGCAATGAAAAAAACATTTTTTTGTACTTGAAGATAAAACGGTGTATTTAGTCTGTTATGGAAGTAGAACTGCTTTAAAACAGAGCCGACAAAGTATGAAAAATGTAAATGTAGATGCACTTCAGTAGGGAACACTTTAACAACACAGACCGTGGACCTTTTGGGAATAGCTTTTGTTCTGTTTTTATGTTTGGCAAAGAAAGATGATAAGAATTAAGGACAGGTTTTGAAATTGAAATGAAGGGAATTAAAGCAACAGAGATTAAAATAAAGTTACATTTTTGTAAAGCTGTTTTTGATTGTTCTCTTCRACTTTTGATTTATTTGTGGAAAAAATCTTGGAAAAGTCTTTTTTTTGTATGTGAAACGACAAAAATGCTTAGTATTGTAAGTGGTCGCATTTCGAAGTTTCAGTTCTTGAATGATGCTTTGCTAACCAATACAGAGTTTACAGACACTACCAGAGAGTTGTGAGGATGTGTTGATGAGGGGTTCACGGTGACTCACTATAACTTAGACCTAGAAAGTTTCTCAAGGTCTTTTTGGAAATCTGTTTCTAAGCCATCAGGCACAGATGGCTCTACCTCCACTCATTTGTTCCAGGCTGGAGCTAAAGAGGAGGAGGAGAAGTCAACATAACTGAAATGGAAATCTGAATTGGAAGCAAGGATACAGATCAAAACGTAATCCTGCTTATGGCTCGGTCAAGCTAAGAAGAGAGAGAGGGAGAGCGAGAGAAGCCGTGACAGAGGGAGAGAGAGCAGCAGATTATGTGATACTGTGATACCTTCGCATATCTTTACAATTAGTATCCTACAGGCTCAGCACGCTCCAGCATCACATTGAACAACTTGTGTAACAGGGTCAAGGAAAAGATGATTTAAGCCACTACTATATTTACATGCAGGGCTACTACAGCTTGCTGCAATTTGTCTTTGTCTCTCTGTATTTTTGCAACATCTGGCACCCCGAGATTTAGGTTAGACAGGTAATTAGTGGCACATATTTGTTCTAAAGACAGGTGTATTTTCATTTAAGAAGCACTCCATCAATTCTCCGGATGAGAGCCTGTTTGTTACACTCCCTCTGAAGGGTGAGCTCAAACTCCGAAAACCCCRAACGCAAAAGAAACACTCTTACCATGCTTTATTCTAGATTTATCTTTAAATTTGACCATTGTAATAATGTTCCAAAAGCAAAAGTCCTGTTAGTCGTGACCTCTCACCAAGGCACTGCCAAAGCCCATCTTTCGTTACACAACCCTTGCATGTTTGCGAAGTCTGGCAGCGACTCTCTCAAAATGTTTTTGCTTATGAGTGAGAAATTACTCTATGTTAACAACTTCACACAGGATTAAATTTCTAATATCAATGTCCCCTTCAAAAACATTCATTTCTCTCCCGATCCAAAATCTGTATTTTTTTTCTTCCCCCACCAGCATCCACATCCTTCTCTAGGTTAAATTTAAAGAAATAAAGTTTCTATATTTAAAACTTCTGGTCATTCCTGGATTTTTTCCTGTTAGGTGTTTTTTGGTTGTTTTTCTTTTTTGTTTTGTTTTTTTTTTTTTTTTTTTTTTTTTTTTTTTTTTTTTTTTTTTTTTTTTTTT
>NW_013952442.1:2029396-2031849 GCF_001266775.1 Austrofundulus limnaeus | reverse complement strand
TTTTTTTTTTTTTTTTTTTTTTTTTTTTTTTTTTTTTTTTTTTTTTTTTTTTGCAGCCTGATCTGATCACATCATCAGCCTTTTCTCTGCTTCAACTTACTTTCCCCCCACCTCTCACAGATGAAGCTGTACGGTCTTTTAAAATGGAAATCCACTTCATCATGGTCACTTGGCTCATGGTTCTAATAAATCAAGGGCCGTCCACCATTGCTGCTCCTTTCTGGAAAACAAACTGCCCACTGGATGGATCTCCTCAGCTGCTCCTAATGGAGGTCACATTCACAGACACACGTTTACTCATAAAGTCTGCAGGAAAAAAAAAGAGGACTTTCACAACTACTTGTGAAATACATAGAAAATTTCAAAATGTCCAAAACAATAACATATGTGCTGTTTCGCATGGAAGATTTGTGAATAAAATCAAATGGAAACATCAAACTGTTGTATTAATATATTTAAAAGCACCTTTTCTTCATCCTCTTTCCAAAAAAATGCCAGGAAGTGTCATTATCCGGATGCAGATGCTGTGTGTGTGTGGGAGATCCCTACATGTATGAAACACGTGCACATACTTTACTCAGCATGTGTGCCTGTATTCAGTCTGCTGCTTTTCTCTTTTACTCAACTTCCTTTCTGAGCCACATTAAGAGCTCTTTTTTTGTTGTTGTTCTAACTCTAAAAAAAAAAAGCTCTTCAAATCTTTTCCAAAAAAACATTTGGAAACTAAAAGTGATGATTATCTGCGTTAATGATTCAATATTGTTTAAGTTATTGATTAATTGTTTGCTGTAGAAAACATCTGGGTGAAGGAGAAATTYATCGGAATATCTTTAAAGAAGCTATATTTTGAGTTTATCAGTTTGGTTTAATTTCACGAGGAATTACATGTGGCAAACATGAGCCAGTCAATCACTGGCTCATGTTTGCTGAAAATTAAATGACTAATTGGTTATCAGACCAATTTATTGTCAGCTGAGGGGGGCGGGCAGTTTGCTGCAAATTTCAATACTAAATATTAGAAAATTTTTGGGGGGGAAAGGGTGCCAATGCAGCTCTCACCCAAAATTCTAACATGCAACTTTCTTCTACGAGACCTAATAATCATAGTTTTTMTTGTTAATGTCTAAGCTGACAAAAAATATTTCAATGCATAAACAGTATAAAAAAATGTCAGGAGAATCAAGAAATGTTAAAGCTGCTATCAATGGTTCGTTAGGGTCTTTATGCACGCCACATGCCTCCAGCTGTCACTCACTGACAGCACTCCTAATGTGACAAACATAAAACTTTAGGTTGAACTGAAAAGACGTTCTGATTTGTAAGTGGAAGAAGAGACTAACAATCATGTCATTCCTTTTTGTCAGTGTTTAATATAGAAGATAAAACAAGTAAAAAATAATTATAACTTCCAGGTTTAAAGTGAACATTTTWGTGAAAGTTACAGCTAGTTTGGGTGTGTGATTGCTGCAGTCTTGATTTTTATTTTACTTGTTGTTGTCGTTGTTGTTTTTGACTRTTGCATGTTTAAATTGCATAAGATGAGTGAAGTGTGTGGAAAGGTTTACACACCTCAAATTATAAATGTGCCACATCAATACACTCTGCAGTAAGTTGAAAATTTCATAATAAAATCCTTAAAAAATAAAATCCTGAGACCTAAGCTGTGACTGTGTAAAAAAGTATAAAAGATGTGAATGCATCAGCTCGGTCATTTAAAGCTGAACTTCGTGTGGCTTGTTTAAACTTGGACTGGTGTTAGAACTGCGAGGTTTTCTCACTCATTTCACCAAAATCCTATTCTTTAATGAACATTTGAAGCTTTTTTGATGGAATTTCAACTACCCCATACATTGTACAATTGTAAAGCGCAGCACAACAATCCTAATCGAGCTGCACATTTACATGTTTTGTTTGTTTGTTTGTTTCTAAATCTGCAGGAGGAGGAGTAAATCAAAAAGACGGTAGCAGAAACGGAAGAATGATGCCTGAATAGTAATGAGGGCGCTTTGATGCTTCTGCGGTGGCAACCTTAAAACTGAACTGCTACTCTTTATATTTGGAACAAGTTCTTTGTTTTGTTCATCACAGTGACCTGTAATTATCTGCTGTCTTTTGCCTGAAAAACATAAAATAAAATAAACACATTTTAGTTTCCCCTCTGCACACGACAAATGTTAAAATGTTTTAAAAAAAAAGCATTGACAACTTTCAGCTGCAGACTTTCGCAGTGACATTTTACCTTACAGATAGATCTTATTCCATGAAATTAATTACGCATGCTCCCCTCTCGGCCCTCCCTTACATGTTTTATAGGATATTACGAGGCATTAAAGGTCATTACAGTAATCCTTATGATCTCATGAGTTAATTCACGTGGCTCATATATTGTTCTTACGTACAGCGGCCGCAAGATTTAATGCCAGTGTGTCTTTATTCTGAGCGTGATTTTTTAT
>NW_013952442.1:2014062-2028411 GCF_001266775.1 Austrofundulus limnaeus | reverse complement strand
CCCCCCCCCTTCCCCTCCCTGCAGGCAGCCAGCGGGGAAGGGGTTAAGGCGGAATGCATTAACAAAAGAAAATTATAGCGTAAACAGTTCATAAAATCTCACAGCCCCTGATGTTGGGGCTAGATCATTAAATTTCTGCAACAATTAGACCTTTTCTCACGGCGGCAAATTGGAGCCGTTGCCATGGCAAACCCGAGCCCTTAAGTCATATATCTTTGATTGCGGAAAGGTCAGGCGCAGACAGCCTAATAACTCAGGGAGCTGTTTGACAGATTTCATCCAAGCATGATCACATAACAGAGCCAAACTATGTCGGCAGTTGTTAAAAGCAGGGGAGGGGTCAGCGGGGAGGTTGGGGTTAGGGAATGTTTCTGCTCGGCTGGGCCCAGTCTGATAATGCTCACGACTGACTTTAAATCCGCTGGAATAATAGTAAAAATAAAAAATAAAAAAAATAAATTCTACCAGACCCCGAATTTCCCCGTAAAGAAGAGAATGTTTGGAATGGTTGACTAAATGCCAGATGATGTTTTAAATGCCTTTTTAAAAAGATATACAAGAAAATTAATTGAATAAGAAAATAAGCAAGAGACGTAAAAACCCCCGTGATTAGGAGTGACTGGCAGTGTTCTGAGACACTAACGATGAACCATGATTTATTTCTCATTTCCACACATATGTTGTGGGGATTGCGATAGACGTGTGTGTTCCTGCCACGGTGTGGGATCGAGCGGCGGGATGCTTCAGAAATCCCTGTCATCGACTCGTTTAACGACCCTGACTTACAGAACTTTGAATAACAATCAGCTTCTACTGACTCTGTTAAGACTACATGCTTGATACTGCTGGGCTGTTTAGACACCCCCCTCTCTCTTCCATGCCACCACCCCTCTCCTGTCCTGCTGTCTCTGTAGGCAGTGCTGGCATTTCAGCCGTCTCTCCCAAAAGGCCCCAGCTCAGAAACAAGTGCTAATAGCACCCCCTGCTGGAGAAAAGAGGCCATTGGCGCGTACTCAGTCCAGTCTCACAACGGAACAAACAAGAAGGAAAAAAAAAAGTTTTAAAAGATCTGAACAAACCAAATCTGAACTACATTTCTAAAAAAAACTGATAATGTATTTACAGTAAAAAAAAATTAAAAAAGCAAATAAACTCATTAACTGGTCTTGTTTCAAATTCTTTGTGACCCCAATTATTCCTTTCTCACGCTTACATTTTCCACATTTTGAAGCTCACATCTGAATTTTCACTATGTTTATACTTTATCAACTTAATTATTTAAAATTTGAAGACTCAAAAGCAAAATAAGTCTTACAATAAACTCATGATTTCAGTTTTTTTTTTTTTTTGTTAATTTGACACTAAACAGTCCACAAATCGTGCACAATTTAAGAACATTCCTCACCTTCTCCCAAAATATTTCTGCCCTAAAATAAGTGCTGATAACTTAATGCATTTTTGGAGTATTATAGAAAATATAACAAGAAATGTATTTCTCCACAGTGCTTTTTTTTTTTTTTTTTTTTGCAAAATAAACATAGAATTTATGTGACTTTTGGTTGCTGAACTGATTCAAAATATTTTAACCTGTAGATATTTATTAGGACTTCATTTAGGTCAGTAGATTTGTCTTCATCAATAAATAAATAAACAAACAAAAATTGTTTAGCTTGTCTCAGATGTTGAACCATTCTTAGCATGGTCTAAAATTTCAAAACAGAACTACACCCCAATGAAGTTAGGACACTGTGTGTAACAAATAAAACAGAATATGATGATTGCAAACCTTATTCAACCTATATTCAATTAAATACACTACAAAGACAAGATATTTAATGTTAAAATGGATAAACTTCATTGTTTTTTTTTTTTAAATATTGACTCGTTTTGAATTTGTTGCTCGCAACACGTTCCAAAAAAGCTGGGACAGGGGCAATAAAATACTAAGAAATTTGAAGAATGCTAAAAATAATAATAAAAAACACCTTTTTAGAAATTTCCACAGGTGAACAGGTTAATTGGAAACAGGTGAGTGTCATGATTGGTTATAAAGGGAACATCCCTGAAAGGCTCAGTCGTTCACAGGCAAGGATGTGAGAGGTTCACCACTTTGTGAACAACTGCATGAACAAATAATCCAACAGTTCAAGAAAAACTTTTCACAATGTACAATTGCAAGAAATTTAGGGATTCATCATCTGTTGTTCATAATATCTTTCAAAGATTCAAAGAATCTGTACAAATCTCTGCAAGTAAGCAGCAAGACCGAATACCAACATTGAAAGCTCATGACCTTTGAGCCCTCAGGCAGCACTGCATTAAAAACGGACATCATTCTGTTACAGATATTACCACATAGGCTCTGGAACAGGTCAGAAAACCATTGTCAGTGAACACAGTTCATCTCTACATCTGCAAGTGAAAGTTAAAACTCTACCATGCAAAGCCAAAGCCAGATATCAACACCTAGAAACACTGCCGGCTTCTCTGGGCCTGAGCTCATCTTATATGGACTGATGCAAGGTGGAAAAGTGTGATCTGATGAGTCCACATTTCAGATTGGTTTTGGAAATCATGGACTTTGTGTCCTCCAGGTCAAAAAAGAAAGATTATTGTCCGATTGTTAACAGTGCAAAGTTTAAAAACCAGTATCTCTGATGGTATGGGGGGGGGTGTTAGTGCCCATGGAATGGGCACATCTGTGAAGGCACCATTAATGCTGAAAGGTACATCCAGGTTTTAGAGCAACAAGCCACGTCTTTCTTATGAATGACTCTGCTTATTTCAGCAAGACATTGCCAAGCAACATTCTGCAGGTGTTACAACGGCGTGGCTACGGAGTAAAAAACTGTGGGTAGACTGGCCTGACCTGTCTACCATTATAAATATGTGGCACAATATAGAAGCATAAAACACCACAACAGAGACCCCGGACTGTTGAGCAACTGAAGTTATCAATCAAGCAAGAATGGGAAAGAATTCCACCTACAAAGCTTCAACGATTAGATTTTTCAGTTCTCAAACACTTATTGAGTGTTTGTTAAAAGGAAATGTGATATAACACAGTGGTAAATATGGCTGCCTCAGCTTTTTTAATTTTTATTTTTTGGAATGTGTTGCAGGCATTAAATTCAAAATAAGTGAATATTTGCAAAAAAAAATTATCCATTTGAACATGAAATATCTTGTCATTGCAGTGCCTTCAATTGAATATACAGCGGGTAAAATAAGTATTGAACACATCAACATTTTTCTCAGTAAATATATTACTAGAGGTGCTAATGACATGAAATTTTCACCAGATGTCGGTAACAACCCAAGTGATCCATACATACAAAGAAATCAAACCATAAATGTCCAGAAATGAAGTTATTTGTAATAATGTGGAATGGCACAGGGAAAAAGTATTGAACACACTGAAATTTATCTAATACTTTGTACAAAAGCCTTTGTTGTCAATGACAGCTTCAAGACACCTCCTGTATGGAGAAACTAGTGGCATGCATTGCTCAGGTGTGATTTTGGCCCGTTCTTCCACACAAACAGTCTTCAAATCTTGAAGGTTTCGTGGACCTCTTCTATGAACTCTGATCTTTAGTTCTTTCCATAGATTTTCTGTTGGATTCAGGTCAGGTGATTGGCTGGGCCATTCCAGCAGCTTTAGTTTCTTTCTCTGAAACCAACTGAGAGTTTCCTTGACTTTGTGTTTGGGCTCATTGTCTTGCTGAAATGTCCAGCCACGTTTCATCTTCATCATCCTGGTAGATGGAAGCAGATTTTTATCAAGAATGTCTCTGTACATTTTTCCACTCATCCTTCCTTCAATTATTTGAAGTTTTCCAGTACCATATGCTGAAAAACAGCCCCACACCATGATGTTCCCACCTCCAAACTTCACTGTTGGTATGGTGTTTTTGGGCTGATGCGCAGTGCCATTTGACCTCCAAACATGATGTGTATTCTGGCATCCAAACAGTTCAATGTTGGTCTCATCTGACCAGACTATATTCTCCCAGTATTACACAGGCTTGTTTAAATGTTGTGCAGCAAACTTTAAAGGAGCTTCAACATGCTGTTTCTTCAGCAGTGGAGTCTTGCGTGGTGAGCGTGCATACAGGCCATGATGGTTCAGTGCATTACTTATTGTTTTCTTTGAAACAAACGTACCTGCTAATTCCAGGTCTGTCTGAAGCTCTCCACAAGTGGTCCTTGGCTCTTGGACAACTCTTCTGATAATTCTTTTCACTCCTCTGTCAGAAATCTTGCGAGGAGCACCTGGTCGTGGTCGGTTTATGGTGAAATAATGTTCTTTCCACTTCTGAATTATGGTCCCAACAGTGCTCACTGGAACCTTCAGAAGTTTAGACATTCTTCTGTAACCGATGCCATCATTATGCTTTGCAACAATAMGGTTGTGAAGGTCTTGAGAGAGCTCTTTACTTTTACCCATCATCAGATGGTTCTTGTGTGATACCTGGCCATCATTTGGGACTGAACCAGCTGATATTAACTTGCAGTGACAAGGAGCAGGCTTGCTTTCTAATTACTGAGAGAGTTCAGCTGGTGTCTTGGCTTTCCATGCCTTTTTACACCTCCCTTTCTTCATGTGTTCAATACWTTTTCCCTGTGCCATTCCACATCATTACAAATAACTTCATTTCTGGACATTTATGTTTGATTTCTTTGTATATATGGATCACTTGGGTTGTTACCAACATCTGGTGAAAATTTCATGTCATTAGCATCTCTAGTAATATATTTACTGAGAAAAATGGTGACGTGTTCAATACTTATTTTACCCACTGTAGGTTGGAACGGATTTGCAAATCATCGTATTGTTTTTGTTTTATACAATGTTCCAACTTCATCAGAATTGGGATTGTAATCAGTTTTTGCATTATGTGACACCTCATGTGTTTCTTTTTTCTTTCTTTCTTTCTTTTTTTTTTTTAGTAAGAGCCAGAAACACAACTCCAAATCATTCAATCATAACCGTAAATATTTTTTGTTGTTGTTGTTTTCCCTACAATCACCAGCATATCTTAGCTTTGGATCCGTTCTGCTGCATGTACACTAAAGAGCTGTAACGCTACGGCCTAGAATTTTCTTCTACCTTCTGTATGTTTGCATATTAAGTGTGTAAAAGTATACAGATTTACAAAGAAGGTACCACAAGAGACAATGCTTCTGGTCTGTTTATATGCTTTGTCTGTTCTGGCTTTTTTAATTGTTTGTTCCTCACTATATCATTTTTTAAAAAACTAATTTGATTAATGCTGGTGCACTGGCTGGTTTGGCATAACTCAAATAAGTCATGAGCTCCTGTCTTGCAGTCAATCCAGTGAGCAATCCAAATTAAAAGGGCCTTTTAAAAAGGCCTCAAAATTAAAAGCAGCTAAAGTTAAAAGTTTTATGCAAAAGGAGGTAGAAAATGTTGCGCAGTGTAAAAAGCAATGAAACACTATAAAAAATATAGACATACACAGGACATGGGTTCTTTAAAAATGCTGACAGATGAAGTAAACATTTCTTTTAAAAGCTCATTCTGCTGAAAAAAACTTGTTTCAAGGCAGTCACAAGGGTGTTTTCTTGGCTTGTACTAACAACTTAATGAATTTTGCTGCAGACCATTTGCTCACTAATGGCAGTGACCTATTATAGCAGAATATTTTACCTTAAAGCATCTTTGCAGATTTGTGTGATGTGTAAGGACCACAAAAAAAAAAAACAGCCCAAGATGGGGGGCAATACTATAGGCAGAAATATGGGTGTGCTATGGGCTCCCCAGTTTCCCCTATTGTTGCAAACCTGTACATGGAGGAGGTGGAAAAGAGAGCTCTGATGTCCTTTACAGGGATGCCACTGAGCCATTGGTTCAGATATGTTGACGACACCTGGGTTAAAATTAAAGCCCAGGAAGTCCAACATTTCACTGATCACATCAACTCTGTGGATGAATATATTAAGTTCACACGAGAGGATGTAAAAAATGGCAGGTTGGTGTTCCTGGACTGTGAGGTCTCATTTTCGGATGGAGGACAGTTTGAAACTGACGTGTATCTCAAACCCACCCATGCAGACCAGTATTTGCGTTTTGATTCCCATCACTCACTGGAACACAAGTTAATAGTCATCAGAACTCTGTACCACAGAGCAGACAGTGTCCACACAAACCCAGGAGCCAGGGAGAAAGAGAAATCACACACACGACAGGCCCTGGAGCAATGTGGTTATCCTGACTGGGCTTTCCTGAAAGCAGACAAGAAACCCAAACAGGATTCCAGCCAACAACCAGCTGAAAATGAAGACCCTAAACCCAGACCCAAACCAGTCGTCATTTCGTATGTGACCGGAGTTTCAGAGAAACTGAGACGTTTATTCTCTAAACATGACGTCCCAGTGGCTTTCAAACCCCAAATCACGTTACGACAAAGATTAGTTCACCCCAAAGATCCAGTTCCCCGGCAAAAACAGAGTAATATAGTATATGCTGTTAAGTGTCAGGAGGACTGTGATCAGTCATACATTGGGAAAACAAAACAGCCACTGTTCAAAATGAGCCAGCACAGACAAGCTACTTCGTCGGGTCAGGACTCTGCAGTTTACACTCATCTACAGGCCAGCGGTCACTCTTTCAGGGATAAAGATGTTCTCATTCTTGACAGAGAGGAATTGGTTTGAGAGAGGAGTAAAGGAAGCCATCTTTGTGAAGGAAAACCGTCCACCATTAAACAGAGGTGGAGGCCTTCGTGTCCAGTTGTCCTCCACCTACAACGCTGTTATTGCAAGTTTGACTCAGCACCATGTGAGCAAAAGGTGTGAATCAGGGCCCCAAAGGGTCCCTCTCTCCCTCTTTGTGTTGGCCCCACACCAACACAAAGAGGGAGAGGGGGACAAAAACAAGGGGACGTTGATCCCCGCTTGCACTCACTACATACACATAACAAAACACCAAATAACCACAGCCGAAGCATCCAAACCAATAAGTCAGGTGATGGGGCACATGACCCTCTATGAACAATGGAGCTAATCAAGCCTATTGTTAGGCGATGGCCCTCTTTTGCATGTGACTAACCTGTTTGTCCACCATGTGGAGGCAGTGCTTATAAGGCTGAGTTCAGCTGAAACTCATCAGACTGAAGAAGTCTCTTGGAGGAGAGACAAAACGTTTCACTAAAGAAGAACCCATCCAGAGGACCTACTTTTTTTTTTTCTTTTTGACTTTACTGGGCTTGTTTATCCAAGGTATTAGAGATAAGGACTATTATCTTGTTATATATACAGTGGTCAGCTAAATCCATCCTACTGGCTTTTTTTCTTTCCAGGTCACGGGGGGTGACTGGTGCCTGTGTCCAGCAGTCGGTCAGCTATTTCATAATATCCAGTGAATTGAGGAGAGACGAAACGTTTCACTAAAGTAGAACCCATCCAGAGGACCTACTTATTTTTTTTTTCTTTTTGAGCCCAAGATGGAGCCCAAAATTATGAAGATGCCCCTGCATCGGTATACTCCTCTCTGTGCCCCTTAATGGGCAAATCAAATACTCTGCTTTAAATAACAGACAAATGTTCAGTGTTAAGAAACCTAGGAAATCTGACTTCTGTAAATCAACCACAAAAGTTTACAGATGAACCTCTCAGTTGTGATTGGCCAACATGGTGAGTCAAAAGCCACAGGATAGCCTTTTGTTTCAGAAAGAAAAAGGAAAAAGACATATCTGAATATCCCAGCAAGCAAATAGTGACTGGGCCCATTTTTAGGCCATGTCTAGAACATAGTATTAAGATGTGTCATTTTCCCTTTTCTTTCTGGGAAAAAAAAGGGGTGTCCTGTGACTTTTGACTCAAGCTGTACTTTGGCTACCAGAAGGACGTCACAAGTTCTAATTCTGTTAGGAAAGAGAGGATATACGGAAACCTTTAGTTCTTGTGTTTTATAAAACTTTTGGCAAATAGGTTTGTTTTGACAGCAATTATATTACTGCTCTTCATTCATGGGTTGTGGGGTACTGGTGCCCATCTCTAGCAAACCCTGTGCGAGGGCCAGGGTACACCCTGCAGGTCGCAAGTCCGCTACAAAGACACAGAGACAAACAACCATTCACTCTCTCAGTCACCTAGAGACAACGTAGTGTTAGCAATTACCCTAACCTGCATATTTTTGGTCTATATGAGGAAACTAGAGAACCCAAAGAAAGGCCACATAGGCACAGGGAGAACGGGCAAGCTTTACCCAGAAATGCTCCAGGCTGGGAAGCAATCCTGTGACCTGTGCCACCTTGAACAGATTTCACTTCTGCACAAATCATGTTTTATTCTCACTCTGAGTCTTAAAAGATTGTAAACATTTTGTCCCTTCTTGATTCGACGTCTGAGAGTGTGACATCGGAATGTCCACATGTTTAAAACGAAAACAATCAAGAAAACCTTGGGGCAAGTCGACTATAGAGAACGGTCTAGAGGTGACTTTAGGTCAGAGAACATGAAGAGAAGGGCCTCCTTATTGATACAATATAATTATAAAAATAKCATAGTCTGACAGAATAGAAGTTTAAGCTGGGACAAAAAAAATAAAATTCAGGTGGTGAATGAACTCAGCAGATCAGGATAKAACAGGTCATATTTGGGGAGAGTGTACGAGAGAGACATGCATTTGGCTCAAAAGGGTAATTAATTCACAGAAAGTTATTTCAGGGTTTTTTTTCTTTATGGTGAAAATGGGTTACATCTGTGAATAATTTGTTACCACTGCTTCCCCTGTGTGTAAAAATAATTCAATGTCAATATACAGTATGTCAGCGCTATTGTGCAAAAATATTTTCACCTGCTTTCTTTAACCCAATGATCCTGTCAGCTCTTTAAATGTAATTTTACAGCTCTCTCTCTTTGAGAGCATCACCCAAACCTTTGGGGACTTTTAAAAAAGTATGTGTTTTTCCCCACATTCAGTAAATCTACAGATTTTACTTCACAGATCATAGATTTCAGGCCTCTTTTTGACATGACAGTCTTGTCACAAATAAACAGTGCTGCCTTGTATTCAAGCTGACATGTAATTATATRTAATAAGTTTAAAATTAGTTTCAAGGGCTTGTGCCTCTGAGAGCGCACAGGTTTTCAATCACAGCCAGAGCTTCGTGAACGTATTCTTTAGGCAGCTGAAGCAGTAAATTAGTTGAACTTATTCACACCAGATATTTAAAGGCCTAAGTGATGTTGTGTAATATTTCAGACAGCCTATTGAGTCACATGTGCTTCAATGAATGATGGTCATAAGGGATAAATAACAAGAAAGTAAATTGGACTGAGTGTGGAACTAATCAGCATGTTTGAGAGGTAATATGTGTGAGTGTGTGTTTACTGTTTGTGTGTGTGAGACTGAAAGAAAAGGCGTATCTGATAAAGGTTTGAGTGTGTGTGTGAGGTGCCTCCACCMTTCAGTAAATGCTGCTGCCGCTTCTGGTGCTCCAAGCTTTTGTGAACAGTAAGATAATTTAAGACTGTGTCATCTCTTAGGGAAACATTGCATTTACTTGTCTGAACACAGGTACCGTGATAGAAAGAGAAATATGCCCATATGTCTAAAAGACATTACAAACAGTACAATGTATTAGGTTTTTTTTAAACAAAATTAAGTAGTAGCATTGTTATCAGCTTGTACACTATGTTACTTAAAGGTACATGTTAAAAGCTGAGCTTTATGTTCAGGGGAAAGTCTGGTCCAACACACCTCAACTTACAGAAAGAAGTTGGATAGAAGACAGTGACTTGTAAAGTGTAAAATTAAAAAAATGATTTCTCAAATGAGAAAATGAATTAGTGGCTTTGCCATGGTTGACAMATTTTTCTAATTCTAATGGTCACAAGAAAATCCTCACTTTACTGAGAAAGAAAAAAAAGACATGCAAAAGTTCAAATAAAAGGTTTCTTTTGATTTAAAGAGTGACGTCTGGACTTCTTACATGTACATCTTTGTATGCTCTAAAATGACTTCAGCAGGTTGTCAAATCCCTAAAGTTTTTGACTCAAGAAGGTGTTTTCTCATGCTAGAATAAAACCCTATTATGGATTTTAATGTGATGTTGCTGTTACCTCACACTTAAAAAGGTCACCAGAGTTTGCGTGTTCTCCTTGTGAATGTGTGAGTTTCCTTCTCCTCCAGCCTCCAGTTTCTTTTTGTTTAAGGTAAGGGTTGGGCTACAGAAATGACCAGAAAATGAATGGAAGTCAACGCAAGTCCTCACAAGGACTGCAAGACAAATGTGCGTGTGCGTGTGTTTGTGTGTATGTGTTTTTTGCTACCTGGTGGGGACAATTTTTGTTCATTTTCACAGTACACACAGTCTGGTGAGGACACACTGTTCCTTATAGGGACAAAAGCCCAGTCCCCATCGGCAGAGATACCATTGGTGGRTCAGGGGTTAGGGTTGGAACTAACATGTGAATTGAGTTTAGGTTAGGCCCAGGTATGTACTGGAGTGGTTAGGTTTAGGAGTAAGGGTCAGTGTTAGGCTGTAGAAATTAATGGAAACCAATGCAATGCCCACATAAGGATAGCTGTAAGGTTGTGTGTCTCTCTGCTGGTCCATTGATAGACTGAGAACCTCTGCTTTGAACAGCTAAACTCTAAATTTCATAACTGAAATATTGTCCAGTCAAACAGCTCTGATTGAATGTCTTTATCAGGAAATCAGTGCTTTAGAAACCCAAACATAGGACCCGGTGGAGCAGGTCACAAACTCAAGGGGTGTAGCTGCGATGGACCAACTTCACCTTCATCATTCCATTTTGGTCATGTCACAAGTAACTCTGATGTCAAGGCTACCTTTAATGTGATGTAARGGGCTTAACTGAAGTAAACATGGAAGACAAGTGGTATTAAATAAAACAAATCCTCCTGTTTTATTTCACCACTAAATGCAACTGATATGAACTCATATAGATAKGCTATTTACACAAAACGGCTTTCCAAACTAAGACCTGAACTGGAACACTAGTGTCCAGTAACAAAAAATGTGAAGGCACATGAGTGTTTTGTACAAATACTAAAAGCCAGGAGCTACAGCCCTAAATAATAAAAAGCTAAACAAAACAACAAACTAAAACCTACAAAACCAGGAGGTGAGGGACCCACCTGCACAACTAAGCAAGAAGAAACAGCAGATAAACCACTTGGGAGTAATGGTCTGTGAGGCTAATATTTCCCGTCTTTGCTGAACCCTGAAGGAGAAGGGAGGGGTGAAGAGAGAGAAAGAGAGARAGAGGGTGGGGGTGGCTTGTTGTTGTGATGTTGAGGTGAATGAGAGGGGTACAGGAGCCAGTCACCTGTAATGGTGAAGTGTTACATTGTGGCCATTTCACCCTCATTACACCATTTACAATTACTGCTACCTATCACCCAACTCCCCAAGAGGCCACCATTAGCACAACGACTCAAATGAAGTGGATAATTGTGTCTCTCTGTGGCATATCATGAGACAAGAGTCAGACAAGAGGGGAGGAGGGGGATGTGAGGGGGACCTAAGGTGGTAAAGGGCTAAAAAGGATGGAGACATACGTGTGTGTGTGAAATTAAAAGCCAGGATGGACTGTAACCATTTTAGGCTTTGTTTATAATAAGTTTGCTCATTTTTTACTCATTTCATCCACTATATTATRAAGTACAAAATGTAATGAACCGAATGCACACCATTCAACACTGTGCCATTGTAACAGAGGAACAAATTAAATGTTGCTAGCTAATGTATTGTTTTGGGCTGTTTTTGTTTATCTAGTGAAAATGGCAGGACAGAGGTCCATTTGTTAGGCTAGCCACCAACCAACCATSTATAAAAGTATCCAAAGCGTGTGTGTATTAAACAGATTGTTACGAAAACCTTTAAGTGGATAAAACTAACGCCATCCTGGGAGTTACCCAAAGAAATGTTTTCTTACTGCAGATTGTGTGTTATTTTTATATTGTTTTAAATTATTAACCCCAGCAAGATGCACAGGTACTGCTTACGACTAGAGACTGTGCTCCATCTGTACAAAAGGTCTATTGTGAGGTTAACGCCGTTAAAAGGTTTCCAAAATCTAATGGTGCAGTGATCCAAGGGCAGCAGAGGCACATCAGGAAGAAGATGAAATAAAAAAAGGCAAGTGGAAATGTTGGACAACACCAAACGTCAGTGCAACACACCCAGACGGAGTGATGAACCCATACCCAGTTGAAACACAGCAGCCACAACACGCCAGGAAGGAGAATCCATTCCACCACAAAAAAGGGGCCAATCACATCCGATGGAAACTCAGCTGCAAAAGAGATAGAGAAATTATAAATGGAATTAAAAGCACAAATATTCAAAATAATAAATTACATCAATATAGTTTTTAATCTAATATTCTCGCAACATGGGTTTATACACAACGTTTACTCACACATAGGCATAACGTCTGCTGACTCACACCCATTCTAGGCAAAAGAAGCCATGTCTGCAAGTTTATTTTATAAGAAACTCATTTAATTGTTTCTTTTTATACAGTATCAATAGACTTAATGGCTAGCTGTGGCACTGAATGAGCAACGATAAACAGCTGCTTCAGTGCCTCCAAGTCAATTGTACCAMCCACTTTTTGAAGATGTTACCGCCTACTTTCCAGTGACAATACCACCCACAGAGCAGGGACGTAAGTTTCAGTGGCAAATCACCTACACCTGAGTATTGTTCATAAAGGCCTACTGAGTGATGATTGGCTGTCATCCTAATCAGATTATTCTGCCACATAAGCAGAATTCTTCTCAGACATCTCTACCAAACTGTGATCTGTCTTATGTGGTTGAAAAGCAGAATTTTAACATTTGTTTTTTTTTTTTTTCTTTTCTTTCCTTTGAATAACTACAATAATCACATTTTGGTACATCAAACTTTCTAAATACATTCTCTGACAAGAAGTAAAAACAGGGATACAGACAGAGTGATGGAATAAAACAAAACAGGTTGAGTTAAAAGTTCATAGGATTGTGTGCCAATAATTACAATATCTGATCAAATGGATAATGGAGTTGGCAGTGCYACTACACTGCTGGTTCTATATCAAAGGGGTGCAGACCCCCTCCCCCTCAGGCCTGGATATGAATAGTGATTTTGGAACAGAGTCAATATAGTCAAATCTTCTCCTGTAGCAAGTCGCCCCACAGTTGTTTTACTTGTTTCTCAAGATCTAGCAGTTAGACACTGGGTCAGAGTCAGTGTTTGAACTGATTCCACATACATTCAGTTATGGAAAGATCAGGAGACCTTACTAGTCTGGCAATCTATAGACCCACGTGTCGTGTGAACAAGTCTTTGTGCTGAAAGACTGTACCAGGATGCTTTCACAGGAGGGGTAAATGTCACTGGCACAGTTGTGCTTTCAGTTTCCCCACTAGAAGAGACCCAAACATTTACAGGATCAATCATCTTTCTTAACATCATCATATGAGCATACTTTAACCATCTGTGGTAATAGAGAAGCAAGATTCATCTCTGAACATGCATAGGATATAAACACAAAGACTCTAAGCACTTGTTGGAGTAYAGGGGTCACATTACGAGTTCTTGACACAGCTGCCTAATATGTCTATAAGGCAGCCTCTGTGTTTGTTGTGCTTCATTCACCATTTTAACAGACAGATGTTCAAGAAACAGCCTGATAACATCCATCATTCCACAGAGGATGCCACTACTTGTGCTTTTTAGACTTGCCAGCTCTTTGCAAATTGCAGATATTTTACATAATCAAATTAGAACAATGAAARTGTGTATCGTATTGAAAAAACAAGATAAATAACACAAAAGGCATGTTTAAAAAAACTGATGTACTAAAAAATATATATTAATCTTAAATAATTAAAGGAAATGGTCTAATCCGTTTCATTTTGAAGTAATGGTTTACCAAGTTAACTTTTGTCAATTTGGAACCAGTTCCTACTCATCTCACAGTAGCTAACAGCCTGGCTTTCACAGAATGCACACATTGTTAAATATATAGTGACTAGTCCACACTGTTGCTCAGCAATTATGTCATAGGGGCCTTTAATTTCATTTACTGTTTATCTGAGTRTGAACAAGTGTTTAGTTTGAACAAAGACCTTACATGACAACATTTATAGCCAAGGCTAATTTGCAATGCACATCCTCAGGATGGGTATTTCTGCATATTACTGAGATTCTTAACCTATGGGCCGCACGTCACCTTGACGGCCTCAAAAGAACAACAGTTTTTAACTTGACTGCATTGATTTTGAACAAGGTGCTGTAAGAACCTGCTTCATGAAACTAATACCAGCTTAATCTCATAAAAGTCATGTCCCACAAGATCTTGCAG
>NW_013952442.1:1999760-2013396 GCF_001266775.1 Austrofundulus limnaeus | reverse complement strand
GGTAATGTGTGACTGGGCCTCGTGTCACTTTATGTTGAACAAATTGGACCCTGAGGTCACAAAGGTTAAGAATCCTTGATTTAGATCATCCTGACACTTGTCTCATTTTTTTTATAATGAAATTATCTTTAATATTAGAAGATGCCTGATATGTTTTAACAGGGCTCTTCTTTGTTGTGCTGCCTGATCATTGAACTACTTTGCTTTAAGAAAATCTTTATACATATGCAAATATATATAAATTGTATATATTTGATTGTGATTAGAGTACCGTTCATTTAAAAAAGTCACCTTCGATTCAAAAAATGCTGCAACCAAGGGAAAAGTTTGTACAGCCACAACCAGATGCTGATGATAGATTATGCCTGTTGTGTCACAGAGGTGAAGCAGCTGCTGAAGGTGGGACGGCTGCCATCTCTCTCTGAATGTCTCCGAGTGGCTGCAGGGTCTAAGAGTTAAGGACCAATGTGGAGAACAAGAACAGCTTGCATGTCCTGAAGGGGTAATGAGAGCAACATCTCCAAAGAGGAGGCTCACCACTGAGTGTGTTCATTCAAAATGGAACACTTTGCACAAAGGGGTGGGGAAAGAAGAATTCATGAATAGGAAAGTGAACAAAAATAGAGATTCATCTTATGGCATCTCTTGAATGCTAAATATAAGATGAAGGCCAATAATTTTAGAGCAAGCCCTGGCAGACTTGTCAAACTTTGTGCCATTACTATCCTTTGTCTTGTCATGTAGGGCCTGTACCCATATGAAATATTAATTTTGCATAATAACTTTCAAAGGGAAATAAAGCACAGAATTAATTATTAATAACATGTGTATTCAAGGCATCTCCTTTTTTTCTGATGCACCAAAATATTCCCTGACAGTTGCCACTCGAAGGAAGAGAATCCCCAAAATGCCACTCTGCAGCAAAAATGACAATCACTAAACACTGATCAAAGTTCCATGAAATATCTAACCTACATTTCACAGGTATCAGAGGGAGAGTTTCTAATGTGTTCCTTTTTTTCCCTAGCCATGAAAGWCCCACATCCTGTTCACATCTGGCATAGACCAAACTCCAAACAAAAATAAACAGCTTGAGCTGTTGAGTGATGAGTTTCCTGTTCACCTTACCTTTAAAAAATGGAGAAAATCCAAACTTGACTGTCCTTCACAGACAAACAGTGAGGGGCATATCATTAGTACTATAAGGTCACTCATCATTTAGTGTTTTGTTTTCTTCATTCATAAAAAGGCCCCAACTACACACGTTTGAGTAAAAAATATTCTTTTAAAATTCCCAGTTTATTACAAAAAAAGTGTCCGTTGTTGTAAATAAATCCTCTTTCTGCTAAACCATGGGTGCGTGTGTTTGTGTTTCCAAGTCCGCCAGTAACGTGTTTCACAGGGGACCCTTCAATTCAGCTGACTATTGTTTGCTGATCAATCAGCAGCATTTGTACATTTTAACATCAGCTGAGTGTGATGAAAAAAAAAATACCATCAAATATCGTGATATTGTAAAAAAAATACAATATTAAATTTTGGTCACACTACCCAGCACTAATTCCACGTTTCTGAATCCTTGCAAGCATTGCAAATACTAAAATCCCTACAAGTTTGCCAAAAATTAAGTTTTAATGGGTGCTCCTTTTATATCTAATTTTGACACCTCCACCTTTCCCCTATAAATCTGTTTTTTTGTAGAAATGCCTTTGCAACACTTTAGCAGCTGTCAGAGGTGGGGACTAGTCCCTTAAAGCACTTGCGCTAATTTTCGGACCTAAATTTCTCATTTGCAATTTAGCGTTTTTGCTAAATTTCTTGAACTGTGTGCAGATTTGTGCTTTCTACATTTAAAAATTACGTAGAGCTAAATTATTTTGTGGAGTATTGATCGCCATTATCTTTGACAGCGGAGGGAGAAAGACGGCTCAAGTCAATACAATGCACCCCCTCCGATAA
Organism: Austrofundulus limnaeus; assembly: GCF_001266775.1. Lineage (NCBI taxonomy): Eukaryota > Metazoa > Chordata > Actinopteri > Cyprinodontiformes > Rivulidae > Austrofundulus > Austrofundulus limnaeus. The sequence continues at coordinate 2,011,437 of NW_013952442.1, read as the reverse complement.
CAAGTTAGAACTTGCGCAGCTTACTTTTGGATTAGTGCTGCCCACCGCTGGTAGTTATATAATTTATTTGTAATTTCATAAAAAAGAAAGTCAATTTTTATTTGAAATAACTGTATAATACACCAGTCAGATGGGAGAAATAAATCAATTAAGTAAGCCAAAACTGATATTTACCACATATCTTTTCAGCACACTTTGCTCAGAGTCCCCGCAATACATGTTATCCAACCACTCTGAGGGGTGTTTGAAACTGCCGAGAGCAAACAAGAAGAGGAGGGGGAGCAAGGAGAGAAAAGAAACATCAGAGACCAGACAGACAATTTCAGGGTCAATTTACAGAAGTTGCCGCTGTAAAAACTGAGAAGGGAAAAGTGAGAGTACTTCCCATTTTCTTCCCAGATCTTTTAGTTTAATTCAATTGGACCTTTCAATACCTATTTATGACACACAGGAAGCATTCTCTCGATTGCATTATGGGAAAAGGAGACAGATAAAGATGTGGATTCTTTAAAGCTCTTCGGCACAAAGGGAGATAAGAGCAGATAAAAAGAGAAGTGTGTTTTTCATTGTGTTCTTTTCTGGGAGAGAGGAGAGGATTAAGTCGCTTCATATTGCTGCCTGTCTGCGTTCAGGAGACAAAACAGAATCTAACACATTTAACTAAACTCAGACTGGTACTTCAAATGATGCTGGGCCAAACTTGAATCCAAAGTTACTGGTTCCTTTCATCATTTGATTCAAGTTTTTTTTTACCCTTTCACCAAAGAAATACAAAAGTCATAACTTCTCCTATTTTTTAATCACGCTTTCAAATTAAAATAATCACACTGGTCATTTCTGTACAGCAATGAGTTCAAATCCTTCAAAATATCAAAAACAAAGAATCAGGGCAGGCCACACATCAACCACTCAAGCCAGCCGCAAATTAATAAGCCTGACGCTGATCAAAACAGTGCCAGCGATGACAAACCAGCGTTTCTCTTCTTTTCCAGGAATCTTGATCAATAAGCAGTCACTAATGTCTCTGACTGTGGGAGACACTCAAATCCATATTTAAATAACAGGAGGGAGAAGGCATTGTTCCACATATTGCACCCCTCAAATTAGATGTGATTAGACACAGCAGCATTTCATTTAAACCTATTTCCTTCTAATTATTCACCTTTTCGGCTGACATTCAGGCTGACTGCTAGTGTCTCTAACCTCAGTCTACCAGGATAATACCCCCTCCTCTCCATCCCCAGCCTTACGCACAAAGAAGGCTGCCAAATAAAAGATTATAGCACAACACATTCCCATACTTAGTAGCACTGCACGATGGCTCCGGGCGCTACCTTTTGTCTCAGTCGTAGCGATGACTAAAAATCGAGCATTGTAACGTGACGCCCCTGATTTCATGCAACGTGGCGGATTATGGATATGAATTGAATACTCAGCTCTTTTTTGTGTTCCAATTTCCCAATTAGGATTTTCTGGCTTCATAATGACACAAAGTGTTCCTTTTAGTTTAAATCAGTGACAGCTATTTATATGAGCGGTAATCTGTCATCCGGCAATAAACTGACGGAAAAGGAGCGGCTTGTAAAACACCACTAAAAACAAGAGGAGAGACGAAGCCTCACTCTCCCTCTCTGTGATGAAGGCTCAGGCAGTCAGGAAGGGAAGATAAAACAACAGTTTAAAGCAATTCTTTTAGTAAATAACTCTATAACACTACGATCTCCAGTTATGCTTGGAATAAAATGCTCAAATAAGCACCCCCCACCCTTCTTAAGCTGCAGCTCGTTCCTCTCTGTCTTGCATTTCAACAGAATAAGGCATGAATGTCTGACAAGTAGGCTATCATCCAAGAGATCATTAAGCACAAGGGTTGAAGTGCCATCTTCAGTGCCATGGCAACAGGGTTGCGAGATGAGACAGAAACAATACAAGGCAAGGCAGGAGGCAGGAGGCGGGGCAGGCGCTCAACGATTGCCACTGATCGATGGATCTCTCTCCCGTCAGAGGGCCAGGAACAGGAATAGGWGGCTGGAAACAGGAGGACAGAAAGAGGAGGAGGGGAGGTAGAAAGGCCAAGCAGCTTTGGGGCTTCCTAGGTGAACTAGGGGGAACGGTCTCTCTTCAAAGCTCTGATTGTTTCCTTCACAAGGGTCTAATTGTACACGTCAAACAGTGCATTTGCATTGGAATGATTATTCCTACTTGTTGTCAAGCTGAGCCAGAGGCCTCACATCTGTACTAAAGAACGGCAGCTCGGGTCTCACAGCATAGAGGATTCAGTGCAGAATAAAGATGCAAACGCTGCTTTTGCGYCAGAGGAAGTGGTTTTAAGTCGGGTTTCTTATTCCTYAAAYGCTGCGACACTAAGAAAAGTAAAGTAAAACCTTCCTGTCACCAGTCAAAGACATACAGACAAGCATGCAGGCCAAGAGCACCACAAAGGGATGAGATTACAACCAGATAYGACGTGTTAAGTTGGACCACACATTCGGAGAATCATGACTTTCTGGGGTTAAAAACAGGCAGAGAAGGACTCAGGCAAAATGTGAGCGAACAGTGGTCAAGCAGCGCTGGYGAAATTGATGAATCTTACGTCTTTATTCTGTCGACGTCAGACTCGACTTWAGACATCACAAAAATTCAGCTGTGCCCATTCTTGCAAACTGGAGAGCAGTGATGACGACTCCCTGATAATCTGCTATAATCTTTGTTAAACAAAACTGAAAAATGTCCCGCACATGCATTTGATCCARGGCTGAATGTCAATGAAGTACTTTCCAATGTCACTGAAAAGCCAGATGTGTTTATGTGTGTGTGTGTCTGTGATCAAAACATCTTTCACTAGATAAATCTTTCACAAATTCTTMAGTAATGGGCAGTGGGCACACATCTACAACTGATCAGCTTTTAGAGTCAACTCAAGACAGACGCCACCGCTAACTAACATTAGCTAACACATGCTGAAAGCCCTGGACTGCACAGTTGTTTAGTGGTTAGCCCTGTTGCCTCACAGCAAGAAGGACTGGGGTTTGATCCTCAGTTTGGTCTTCCTGTGCAGAGTTTATGTTCACCTCGTTCTTGTGTGGGCTTTCTCCAGATACTCTAGTTTCCTCCCACAGACCAAAAACTTGTACGTCAGGTTGCCTAAAGGCCCAGGCCCCCTTTGCAAAAAGTGCTTTCCTGGTTAAATAACATATATTAAATAAAGAACACACAAAATGCAGTTAATTTTACAGATACTGAGCTAAAATTTAATGTGGTAGAGCAAATAGCGGAGACAAACTGCTTCAGCTCTGTCATTTTCAGAAAACATTTCAAATTTAAACTTTGCCATGAAAAGCATTGGATTATACGCGATTCTTCAAGGAATCCTTTCGTTTTTCTTGTAGACTAAAATCTATTTTACACGAACAAGACAATTTCTTTGGTTTTAGAAATGAAAGTTGGACGTTTCCAACAGCGGCTGTTGCCATTGCCACACACTGCTCTACAGTTCTGAAACACAGACACGTTTCTGTGAGTGCGTGCTGCATGTGCTCAGTATTGATTTACTTATTTTCTCCCACCATTACAGCTGTTCGCATATGATAGAAGTTAACTGAAAAGAGCAAGTGAATTATCTTTTGCAGCTGTCAGCAATGCTTGTGGGTTTGTGCCAAGCTCCACGGGGCTTCCTCTAAATGCCATCAGGTTACAGCTGTGGTTGTTTGCCTTTTGTTGGAAATTAAAAAGAAAAAGAAAAAAAGAAAAGCCCTGCATTTTTGAACCTCTGCACAGCCCTCACCCTATGTAACATCACTCCGAGTGTACAGAGTAGACCTGTAAAACCCTCTCATACCCTCAGTTTGGGAAGTTGTTTCGCTCACAACATGTGCAAATCAATCTGCTGTGAGCAATCTGTCAGGAAATCTTTAGCTTTAAACAACCTAGTGCGACTGGGGATGGGGCCCTTTTTCTGCGGGGCAGGGCACTGCAGGGACTTACCAATAGCTGTCTTTACGCATCCCAGAGAGTCAATAAGGATTATGAGAGCGAGCTTTTATCTCTTCAAACACACAGACCAGTCACTCATTTAAATGGATGAACAATTCAGGTTAGCTCAAAAAAAAAAAGAATATTCTTTCATAAACGCATTCAAATCCCAACTCTATTCAAATTCTCGTACCATATGCTTAATTTAAGATCTAATCTCCCCTTTTTCTATTTCCACCAATTCGCAGAAGGAAAATCTTTGTACACATAGTTGTTTAAGACCTCAAAGGATAAACACAGACTACCTATTGTTGATGGCAATGCACCTTTATCCTCAACTTAAGACCCACAGTTCCTTTGAGAGTGCTTCTGCTAGATGCTGCATGCAAAGCAGGTGCACTGAGGAAAACATGCCTAACAAAAGAGACATTATTGCGTTTTGCAACCTCCCAAAAAGACGAGCTGAATATTAAAGGTGACACAACTGTATTTACACATCATTTCAACAGACCTAAAATAACCCCGTTTCTATCTTGCTCTATCAAATAAAGAGAGGCAATAAAATCTGCCAAGAGAAGAACAAATAAAAGCAAATTTTGACATTTTGCTTTTGAACGCCTTCCATTTATAGGTCAGAGGAAACACCAGCCGACCTCTCATTGTTTCTTAAATGCCATTTTGTAAGGCTGGGAAGCGAGAATTAATTAATGCGTGGGTAGCTGCCACTGTCAAGAGGCGGCACATTAAAATCAATGATTAATAAATTCAAAACACACAACAAACTCAGCTGGGAGATGAAAATAGCATTGTGTGCTCCATAGGAAGCAGCCCCAGAGCACGTCCTCCCACCGAACCAAGCGTCCACTCAGATGGCTAATAGAAAGTCGCCGTTGCCAGCTGTGTGCCTGTGAATAAAATCGCTTTAATTAAAGGAATTACAATGAAAAGGGGAACCAGGCGTGTGTGTGTGTGTGTGTGTGTGTGTGTGTGTGTGTGTGTGTGTGTGTGTGTGTGTGTGNGTATCGACAGGAAATGGTGTCTCACACACAAATGCACGTTATGAAATCCTATAAAGGCTTTTAAAAAAATAAGCCAAACTTGTGCTTCTTTAATTGAACTGGTTTATTCCACACTTCAGCTGCACYGAACAGCTAGAAGATTTACACATCCTGTATGTGTTTCGCTCAGGGTCATTTTTCTTCTTATTTAGCAAGGACACCAAAGATAATATTGGTCACAAAATGTAAACATTTTAACAGAAGAGAAAGACTCCCCTCCCAAAAAGATTTCCTATATTTTATCAAGCGTGAAATAGGAATTGATAAACACTTTTTCTATTCCTTTAAAGAACAGGCACAATATAAAAAGTTATCAAACATCAGATATGAACCCTTGCAATGAAGCATAACAAGTATTTGCAAAAATTTATCATTGCCTAACATTTTCTTTTATTGAGTGTAACAGAACAAGAGGTGTCCCAATCTTCGTTTTCCAAAACCGAGTACTTCAGTTTGGGTACACAATACAGAGTACTTACTGATTTAGAACCTAAACATTAAACAATGTCTTCGTTCTAAATAAAAAAAAGTGTTTTTAAAGTGGCTCTTGTTCCGTGTAGGCCTACAGCCCCTCTGATTGTATCAAACAGCGTGATGCTGTTACAACAAATAAAATAAAAAAGATAAAAGATTTTCTCTAAACTTAAACTCTCTTAAACATGGAATTGACAAATTTTTCACTTTAAATGTTAACTGTGACACGTTCAATTGAGTGTCAATACCAATATCTCAGTATAGATACTGGTGTATCTGAGTATCGAGGCATTTTGTACTAGCATTAGTGCTTATACAAATAATGGTATTGGGACACTGCTAATTAGAACTAAGCACTGAGACTAAWCAGCTGTGTGGGATGAAGAAATCTAGTTATCAACTTATTTAAAATTTAAAAACGAGCTTCAATAAAAGTAAGGAAAAATAAAGAAAGGGGGAAAAACAATAAGAAAAAAAGATGTGATGACATAAACAGAAAGAGTTATTTAGGTATTAAACCTTTCCAAAACTGGGGGTGTATGAAAATATTGATACACTGAAATATTGTGTTTTTTCATTTCCTGATACAGTATCAATTCTCAAAGCACTGTATCATTTTTTAATTAAGGCTTAATGGATGGATGATGTATGAAGAAATGTGAAATACAAACTCATCGTTGTTCAGTGTTCTTTTATCCAGATTTTATGCATAGTAATGGATAGCGAGCTCTGTATACCGAGTTGTTTTTTTTTATTAAAATCTTTTGGAGGAAAAAAAAGCCAATATATTGCAATGTATCATATCATGACCCCTGTGTTGTGACATGCGTCATATTATCAAAGTTTTGCCAAAACACAGCCTTAACCAAGACATTATCAAAACCAAAAATAAACATGAAAAGCTTTTTTAGCAGTGATGAGAGTCATTGTATAGTWAGGTTTTTAACAAAGAAGTTTCTGTCCTTCACCATTTTTTGACTAATTCAGAAATGTTTCAGGTTTTAACTAATAAAATGTTATCCGCTCGTTATATGTGATCGACTACAAAACATCACAGACCTATGTTGCTGCAAACATTTTCTCCACTCAGAGGTTTAAAATACCTTCCACGGTACAAATTGGCGCTATCAACAGACGCTTTAAACAAGAATGCAGCCAATTAGATCAAGCTTTTATCTCTGTAGTATCCTCTTTTCAAGAAACTCTTAGTAATATAATGCCCTGTTAAGCATTGAGAAGCTTGTTTCATTCGTAAAGAAAAATATTGTTTTTTTCCCCTCCCTCTGTACAAAAGGAACTGAAGGCTTTCAAAGTGTAGAGGATGAATTATTAATTAATCCCCTGCAAAACAGTGACAAAGGTGTAATGAAGGAACTAGGCACATGGAGGATTCTAGTAATCTGTATTTTAAAAAGTCAATATTACTCATTAGGCCAGAGCTGTTAGGAATATTTGCACAAAAAAATTGCTTTGTATAGATTAAAGTGGGGATATTTTTAGACTGATAAGACTGGCAAAATATTAGCTTTCTGACAGAAACAAATGAGGAGCTAATTTCCCATTCCATGTCATTCACAATTACAATGATTTGTTTTTTTTAAATACGTGATCTAAAAGGAAGAAAACCTGGTTGTTTGAGATTTCTTTTCAAAATTATTATTAGTCGGAGTGTAAGTTTAATTTAGGAGAAAACAATGATTTTCCCCCCCCTCTCCGCTCAATATTCTTGTCTTTGCCTGAGTGAGGAACGCTGATAAGGAATATTTGGAAAAGGCCAGCATCTGAGACAGAGATTAGGTTTGAAATGAAATTGCTCACTGCTGTTGAAGAACTAGGAGGACGATGGTTATACTGTTAAAAATTCTGTTTCCAGGACATGCTGTCCCTGTTTCTAAATTTACTCCCTAATGATATTATTACTAATCAATCAACAAATGGCAGCAAGGAACTGAGCAGTGATTTCTGTATTACTAAAACTAGGCAAAGACCTCATGAGAAAATACTTYCCATCCTCTTGCTCTGCTAAATAAGACTAAGATGTTTGTAAAACTGCTTGAAAGGCACCGGACTTCTTGCTTTTGGTAATAAAAGGACTCTATGTTTTATGTTTAAACATCACTTCAACCTCAAGTTGTAGAAATGTAGCTGGATACAGAAAAAAAAGAGGCAGAATGGTGTCATTTCATATTAGATCCACGTTTGGAAGTGGTCCAACTGGTTTGAATTTCATGTGTCAAAATTGTACAATATTTCATGTCCACCTATCTCTACACAAAACAAATTAATATGGTGTCAAACTTTTCTAACTTCAAATTTTAATCTAATCTATAACGTTGATGCCATTTATGATCTTTATTCTGCAAGATTCCCTTATCTTTTGGATACTAATCATTTCTTACAAGAGCTAAAAAATATTTCATTAAGTTTAGCATCCTTTCTGTCATTAGGACCAAATAGAGTTTTATCAGTGTTAAGCTTGTTGTATCTTAGATCTGTTGTGAAAGAAAAAAAAAAACAGTGGCTGATCTCATGTACCTGCAGATAAACAAACATACAGGGGTGGGAGGGTCCAAATGTACAGGCCCCTGTGTGAAAAACTGAGTGCCCCCCAAACCTAATAACTGGTTGGGCCACACTTGGCAGCAACAAGTACAATCAAGCATTTGTGATGACTGKCAATGAGTGTTTTACAGCGGTGCAGAGGAATCTTGGCCCACTCATCTTTGAAGAGTTGTTACAATTCAGCCACATTCAAGGGTTTCTGAGCACAAAACGCCTTGCTAAGGTCATGCCACAGCATCTCAATCATGACTTTGATAAGGCCACGTCAAAGTCTTTAAATGTATTTTTCTTAAGCCATTCGGAGGTGGACTTACTGGTGACTGTCCAGCTGCAGAACCAAAGAGTGCTTCAGCTTGAGGTCCTGAACAGATGGTCGGACATTCTGCTTCAGGATTTTTTTCAGTAGACAGCAGAATTCATGGTTCCATTAAMCACAGCAAGTCTTCCAGGTCCTGAAGCTGCAAAACAGCTCCAGACCATCACACCACCATGTTTTACTGTTAGTATGATCCTTTTCTGAAATACTTCTACCCCACATTTAATGTGACTTACACCTTCCAAAAAGTTCAACTTCTGTCTCATCAGTCTGCAGAGCATTCTCCCAAAAGTCTTGAGGATCATCAAGATGTTTTCTGCCAAAACTGAGGTGAGCCTTTGTGTTCTTTCTGCTCAGTAGTGTTTTACATCTTTGAATTCGGCCATGCAATCCGTTTTTGCCCAACATCTTTCTTATGGTAGACACATGATCACCTTAACTGAGGCCTGCAGTTCTTTGGATGTCGTTGTGGGGTCTTTGTGACCTTGTGGATGAGTCGTTGCTGCGCTCWTGGGGTAATTTTGGCCAGCCACTCTGGGAAGGTTCACTACAGCTTTTGTCATTTGTGGACAGTGGCTCTCACTGTTCGCTGGAGTCCCAAAGYTTTAGAAATGGATTCATAACCTTTTCCAGACTAATAGATCTGTTATTTTGTTTTTCATTTGTTCCTGAGTTTCTTTGGATTTCAGCATGATGTCTAGCTTTTCAGGATCTTTTGGTCTACTTTACTTTGTCAGGTGGGTCATATTTAAGGGTTTTCTTGATTGACAACAGGTGTGGCTTTCCAAAGATGTGATCAACCTGGGGGCGCACTCACTTTTCACACATGACTCAGTAGGTTTAGATTTATTTTTCCCTTAATAAAGATTTTTTTAACTGCATGTCGCGCTTACTTATCTTTGTCTAATATTTAAATTAGTTTGATCTGAAACTTTTCAGCGTAACGTGCAAAAGAATATGAATTCAGGAAGGGGGTAAACACTTTTTCACACCTCTATATTCATGTTAGATATCACTGAAAACTCATCTCAATGTATTTCTTAAACAGTGCAAAATATTCTTAAACACAGGTGATCCTGATGGAAACAAAAAAAAAAACTAACCTCAAAGAAACAACCTGTGGACCTCTGTAAAGTCAGAATAATGCTTGCTGGAAAGGACTTTTCTGTGCGAGTGCTACAAAAACATGAGCTCTGAATGGTRTGATAGTTTTATTTATCATAAACCCTACGTTTGTTTCATTATTTTCTTTGCAAATAACTTTAAATTAATAGAGAGTCTGGAATTCATGCATAAAACACAAAATGCTCTGTCTGCAGAAAAAAAAAAGCTCAACAGTGCTCAAAAAGTCTGAGTCCTGCTTCACACAAACTCACAATCATGATGTGGACTGAGGGTCAAATGATTTTGACAATAAAAGTACAAATATGCTAATTGTACTACAAAGTATTTTATAGGTGCATTCCATTTGCATTTGAAAGTTGTAATGTTTGAGATTAAAGTCAGAAACTCAACCAGAACAAAGTTAATGTCAGGTTTTCAGACTTGCAACTAGAGTATGTTGAAATTGGATGCAACGTCTCGGATTCTAATTCAAACTATCATCATGTAAATTTCTAATTATTTGATAGTAAATATATTCATCCTAAACACAAACAGCCAAATGTTGTCAATTCGTTTTTTCCTTCAAAAAAGAAAAAAATAAAGAAACAGGTTCTTTTCATTTTAATAATCGATTTTTTTTAAACCCTGTAATAACAATAATGTCAAGCATTCATGGAAACTAACATTTCAACAATACTTACTGGATTTTAATCGTTAGAAGACTAAACTAACGTAAAATGCTGAATTAAAAACATTAAAAAGGGAAAAAAAACAGAACAAAAAAATCTAAACAGGACAGCTTAGGAGCAATAAAAGTCTGATTCAGCATGCTTCTACATTTAAGTCGACTTGCCACCAGAGGGAGCCAAAGATTTATTTCAACCTGCCTGTCAGAGCGATGAGTTATTAAGAAAGACCAATCTTTTGGTTTCAGCTTCTTACACCTTTATGGTCACCTTTAATTTACAAATGACCTCTGGAAAAAAAAAAACTTCCCTCTGTATAAAACTGAAAAGCAAAAGCTGCAAACAAAGTCCTAGTTATTGTCAGTATCCCCCCTCCTCTGATGTAAATATGCCTACATCAATTAAATATTTAAGAGTAAGAGAACAGAAACTAAGTCAGCTGCTAACATCAAAGTGTCTAATATACACTGGAGCAAGTTGTTTACACGGGATGGTGGCAAGGCCCTGAGGGAGGTCTGTCCTGGTTCTAACTCCGCTTAGTGAGAGCAAACAACACCGCTGGCATTTAGAACATGCTGAGAGGAAAGCAACCTCTGGAGACACGAAAAAGTTTAGATCTATGCTGGTGGTTAACAAGAATCCCAGCGTGGCGGCTGTCTATTTTCTGTGTTGATTCTTCTCAGCATCTATTGACGGCAGAATAAAAGTTCTTTTGTCTGATCAAGGTGGTTTACAATAAAAATTCTTTAAGTTTAAAATGTGTGCTTGTTAAAATGTGGTCTTCTGTTACCTTGGGCTGTAATCAGAGGAGATTCTCTGTGAGGCCCTCTCTGACACCGGTTGTCTTCAGGTAGAGATGCAGTGAAACACCATCAGGGGACCRGCTGATGAAATGACTTCCTGTTCAAAAAGTAAAGTCCCATGATTAATGCCACTTTTGTTTCAGTGGAATCCTAAATCAAATAGTCAAGAAAAAAAACTAATGACCATGAGAGTATTTTTTAAGAGTTAAAACGTGATTTCAGCACATTGAAATCAGCTTTAAGTCATTCAACTCCTAAATAAAATGAAATAACTGTTGAAAAAGCCCTTTTATGTTGCAAGAGTTGAAAGAGATTCTTGCCTTTTAAGAAACTCRTTCCTTAATAAAATAACACATTTCAAAGCACAGATGCCAGCTTATCGTTTGAGCTGCGAGTTACAGCATATTAGAGAAGCAAAATGTTAATTAAAAAGATAATTACCGTGCATTTGGCAAGCAAAGTGTTGAAAATGAGAAACAGAAGTGGGTGTGCTGGTTTCCTGAGTGGACAAGTTAAAGACCGGCCAGTTTGCTGTAGGACAAACGGCAATGCAACAAAAATCACTTCAACACAGTGCAAGTTATGCATTTTTCTAATTAAAATGTATGTTTGTGAGAAAAAAATAAACTATGACTGATTGAGATTACTTGAAATCTTTATAGTCTCATTATAATTATAGATTTTATTCATTTCATTAAAAAA
>NW_013952442.1:1988692-1998717 GCF_001266775.1 Austrofundulus limnaeus | reverse complement strand
AGATAGAGAGAGATAGAGAGAGATAGAGAGATAGAGAGAGATAGAGAGAGATAGAGAGAGAGAGAGAGATAGAGATAGAGATAGAGATAGAGAGAGAGAGAGAGAGAGAGAGAGAGAGAATTTTATTGAGCTGCATCACCAATCAGCTTTTTAGTAGAAACAAACACTGCTGCTGTGCCAAATATAAAAACCAAATATCAAAAGTAAGGACTGGCAATGATTTTTAAATATTCAAATAGTTTAAAGTATAAAAATTTCAACGGGTGACTTTTGTTTTGAAAAGTTTTTTTTATTTTTAACTCTCTTTTGCACCTGCTAATGCACCAAAGTACTGGTCAACTGCTAAGGTGTTTTAAATTTGTTTGTAATCCCCACAACAGCATGGGAAGTGCTAAAAATGGGTATTTAAGAGGGTTTAAATCAGAGGGCATTTTAAAGCATTTATGGTGYGGATAAATGGAAACAGGAAAGTTTTCAACACAACATATTCAAAGCAGTCTTCAAGCTCCTGCATGTCGTCTGAACTCGGGCTGAGTAAAAAAAATATTTCAATCAATTGATCTTTAATTTAAATTTTGTGATATTGATGTATAGGGCACGAGATTGATTTTTTTTTTTCCTCTCGTGACATTAACCTCAGTAGTCTCACGCGTGATGAAGCTTGTGTCACTCCTGGCTTGCTGTGCATTTTAAATCTGGTTGACATTCATCCAAGAGCACAAGCGCTAGCATTAGCTTCCGACAACAAGTCGTCCGGGGCAAAACAAAAGAAACTAAGGGAATCACTAACGTTGCCAGCAGTACCAGCATAAATCCTATAGTTGGGGTTGATTTCCTGAGTTATTCCTTATTTATGCTGCGGCTTAGACTGCTGGAGGACAAACTGACCACATGTCCTCACTCTGCTGCTGTCTTCTCTACATGTTTGTTGTAATTATTACTATCAAAAACATGTCTTTGTCTCTCTTCTCCTGGACTGGTCATTCTGTGTTTGTGTCTCTTTCCTGTCCCCTTCTTGTTAAAGAGAGTTTTTCCTTTCCACTGTTGCCAAATATGCTGCTCAATATGTGTTGAAGTGATTCAAGTTATACTGATATTATATTGATCTTTTTTTTTGTTCAGTGTCCTCAGACAACATTTGCTGGTGCTATATAAACAAACTTAATTGAAACAATGTTGTACTTAAAGTACACTTTCTCTTCCTTTCTGATTTGAAAATTTTACCTTTGAGACGGTTTTGTTTACAGTTTAAATTCAAACTGTCCAATTTATGAGTTTGCTGTTTATATTAAYGAAGCAAATTTGGTTTTTGCAACAGAGTTGAGACATTTTTATTGCTTAAAAGCAGACTGAAATCAACTCGAAATGTAATTAATTGATTGATTCATTCAGAACCTTATGAATCAAAATTTTATAGATTTATGATACCCAGCCCTAATCTGAACTACCCAGTAGCAGTTCTTTATCAGGAAACTGTCTCTTACCAGCCATGTTAGGCAAGAGCCGTGGGTCTGGATGTTGTGCATGTCATCAGCAGCGATCCCCGTAAATGTTTTCATACGCGACCCACCGACTTCCCTCAGCGCCATGGCAAACGGCACCATCCACCGCACACACTCCTCCACCTCCACCCTCTTCAAGGCTGCATGAGGGGGCAAACAAAAAGATCCTTTATGGCAGAAAATAGCATTGCATAGATACAGAACAGATATATTTGGGATCAAGTGTCAAAAAATAAAAATTTTCATTTATCAAGATGTTTTGATGCAAACCTAATCTGACAGAAAACAATTAAAAAGTACCTCCAGCATTTTAATAAGCTGTGCAGTCATTTTTAAAAGACGACTGCATTTAGTTTAGTCTTTTGATTTTCTTGCCTTTTTTTCCCATTTTACAAAACTCAGATTTAATTTTAGGTGACAGCAACACAGAAGCTGTTCCAGTAAAGCATGCCGACAGTCAATACTTTCAGAAATAGTACATTTATACTAGGGCTGGGCCATTATTTGATCACCATTATTGATCGAGGTAAAATTCAGGTTGATCACAGTGATCAGCTGTGAGCCTCTTCTTCCATCAAACATGGTGGAAATGTGTGCGACAACAGCCAATCAGAATCCACCTTCTCCTGCTCCACTTCAGTTTATAAGTTGCTAAGGAAATGCAGATGGAATGGCAGGATTAACCACAGTAATCCAGAATAAAACACTGAATCTCACAGAGTTTGCTTATTTGGGCGAGTTTCTGAAGTATTTTGGCCGCTGTTGCTTGCTGTACCTGCTACCTGCTAACAGGGTGAGCTCTGAGCTCCCGACACAGAGAGAGACAGAGAGAGGGGGGAAAAGTGAGCCGCGATGCACGTCTCGCTAAAACAAAAGCGTCCTCCAAAAATATGAAGCGGTCTTAGGTTAACGTTTAGGACGGAACCATGTCCCAGTGGTTCTTCATTTATCTGGAGAAGAACTTTTCTGTAAGTTTTATCAGCACACGATGGGCTGGACGWGACGTGAAGACCACTTCCTGTCTGAGTCTCATCACAAACAGCAGCTGAGAGACGCTGCAAACTCCTGAACACTCAAAGTGGGAGTTTATCCAAGATTTTGTCCTGTCTGCAGAATCAGATATTCTTTCAGAAAAAATGAAACAGCGTTGTCTGTTGTTTGATAAAGCTCTGTGAACCAGAGGGGTGTAAATCACCAGCGTTATCACGATACGATATTACATCGATATGTTTGGATGACGATTCAATATTTCTTGATAGCACAAAGTTTGTCACGATATGATTTCGATTCAATTCACGTTTGCGATTGATATAATGTGATATGTGCCTGTAAAAAAGCTGTTGGAAGCATATATTGATTCCCATCAAGCATATGATGACAATATAGATCGATATTTTCATTTTGCCTTGATATAGCTGAATCATGAACCATTCAAATCGATATATCGATATAGATCGATGTATCGTTACACCCCTAGTAAACAGGAGGGATTGGGGGGGTTCCTTCCATAACAAAAGTAATGAGCTTAGATCCTATCCAGTTGGCAAGTGTGCACAAATTGTTGCTGTTTGTAGCGTTTGTGTTTCTTTATGGCATATTTAATAGGGATGTCCCGATCCAGATTTTTTGGCTCCCGATACAATCCGATTATTTTAATGATTCGTCTTTCCGATACTGATCCAATACAAATCCAATAGCTTTATTTCTTTCCAAGTGACAAGGTTGGTAGAATTAAAGCGAGCCCTGCTGTTCCCATCATGAGAAACTCCAGTTTGCAGATTTTGCAAGATGCAGTTTCATCATCACTGTTTTCCATTGAAAAGTGTTCCCACACTGTAGACATGGTTGCATACTTGTGTGCGTCTTGACATCTTAACGGTAGTTGTAAAGCATGATGATGCTGAAAACAGTCGCAAAAACTGAATCGGCCCAATGACATGATTAAATCCGATTCTACCCGATTTTCAAACAATGGCCATATCTGCCACCAATACTAATACTGAGTATCTGATCGGGACATCCCTAATATTTAAATGTGAAATTCAATTAGACGGTAATTTTACAAAAGGATAACTTTATTAATGTGAGATTCTATGATTTAAACATAATTTTTTTCTTGGTAAATACCTTTTTTAAAAAACCTTGCAAAAATAATTTCCTGGTCTACTGAACCACAGATATATTAGTGAAAGTGAAATAACAGCCATTATTTTTATTTATGTAGCCATTTATTTGTTTAATTATTTTTCAATCACTTTTTAAGTTCACAAAAAAAATTGTTATATTAATCGAGATCAAACGATATGAAAAAAAAAAATCGTGATCATTTTTTTGCCATATCGCCCAGCCCTAATTTATCCATTTTTTCTAAGTAGTTTTTTATTAGTGTTTACTATAATGTGAACATTTCTACACCAGATATGTTTACAACTAAGATTGTGAGAAGTTTGAGATAAACCTATTTTTACCATGGTGATCTAGCCATACTTCATGATACTAAAAGCTCAGATTGTCTGATCAACACAGTTACCTCAACAGCAAGACCTGTCTTTCAGGAAGTCACCAGACACAATTTAAACAACTTAAAAATAAAAACACCTGGTTTTGATTCATTTAGAAAAAAATAAAAATAAAAAACTGTGACTCTTCCTTTTTACCTGAAACGTTTTCCACCAGCTCCAAAGAGGAAAAGTGAAAAAGCGCAGAAGCAGCAAGAATGCCATTGGAGAACTCAAGACACCTCACATCTAGCATACACAGGTCCAGCAACTGAAACACATAAATGATTCAAAATTAGCAAAATTCACATTTTTCTTTCACAATAAAACAGCTTATAGAAATACTGCCCATGTTGATCTTTAGTATTTAGCACRTTTGGGTAGTTCATAAAATGTTTCTCCATCCGAGTCTGACTACAATCTGCTCAATAAGGTGGTTTCAGGTATCTGAAATATACTCGAACTTCACACTAAAAATGAACAGAGTATGACGTGGGAAAATAAAACAAGCATGGCTCAGAAAGATCTGCAAGCCATGCACACAAGAAGAACACTGACTTTCACAAACTGCCAGCTCAAAAATCTGTTTTAGCTGTCGCTCAGTTGCAAACACTCAAGTTCAAGTTTAGTGAAGCTGCAACCAAAGATTCACGTTTAATCGCAATTTTTAAAACATCAGCTGGTTTCCTAAAGGTCACAGCACAGTGAGATACAACCCTGACTAACACAAAGTGATCGGAATTGGCGAGAAAGATTCTGAGGAATTTGCTCACAAACAACTTGAGCCTGCTTTTGGCATTTGCAAGCTTTTTTACTTTGATGTAAATTACTGCCGTTTTAAATCGCAACGCAGCTGTTTAACAGCTGCTAGTAATAATTAGCTAACATACAATTAAAAACAGCAAAAATATTTTACACCTAAATACAAAGAAAAATAAAACCAGTTATTTTTAATGCTGCAGAACTTGTTTCAATAGCTAAGAATGGGTAATCCCGATCTTTGAGGGCCACTATCCGGCATGTTTTACATATTTCCCTGCTCCAACACACCTCAAAATTAACTCTTCAAGTTCTACAGAAGCTTGGTAATCACCCATTCATTTACATCAGGTGTGTTGGAGCAGAGAAACAAGTAAACCTGGCAGGATAGTGGCCCTTGAGAACCAGGATTGCCCTTCCCTGC
Organism: Austrofundulus limnaeus; assembly: GCF_001266775.1. Classification (NCBI taxonomy): domain Eukaryota; kingdom Metazoa; phylum Chordata; class Actinopteri; order Cyprinodontiformes; family Rivulidae; genus Austrofundulus; species Austrofundulus limnaeus. Next base: position 1,993,534 of record NW_013952442.1, on the reverse strand, counting down.
TATGGCTAGAATTGTACTTTATTTGCATTTAAATACACAAACACACCTCTGCAATCTGTGTGAAGGTCTCCTGGGGGTATCTGGGAATAAGCAGCTCTTCTGTGTCTTTCAGGTAGGCCACCTGCATGTAAACGTTGAGCCACGAGATAGGAGTCTGTGGGCTGAGACTCCATTTCAGCTCCTAGGGTCGAACAGGAAAAGTTGTTTTGGTCAAGTACGGTCACAAATAAAAACATCTGAATTGCTTTTGTTCAACAGTTTCAGGGCTGTAAAAACTGAGAATCAACCTAAACAAAAACGCTTTGTTCACAACTAGCTTACATCTTCATTCAAATGTATTGTAAGGACAAACKCACGCAGCTGTAAATACCATGAAGAGCTGAAGCACTTACTAACTAAACCTAACCTTCATCTAGGCACATTCACACAGGAACCTAAAGGGATACTTTGGACATTTTTGAAGGGGTGTTCTGTAGAAAGTTTATGATMAATTAATATCTTACCAGCTGTGGCCTCAGCTCGGTTTGGAGAAACTGAGTTTGAATCTGACAGGACTGACAAGCTGACAGCAAGTCCAAACACAGCCGAGCCCAAAGGGAATTGCTGTTGTTCTGTCAGCTCGTACTGTAATAAGCTAATAATGACTTGCTCGAACATACTTTCAAATTGGCCATCCTAAAACAAGTCTAATCTTTAAGATTTTATACTGGTTCATGTGGGCATCGTTTAAACTTTTACACTGTCCTGTGAAATTTCAGCAAGATCTGCGCTGCAAATAGTTGTAACAAAAATAATTGTCATAATAACTGATTTTTACACAAACTATTTCAAAATAGCTTTAACACATTTATACAGTGTTGTGAATAAGTATTTTAGATACATTGTCCCGAAATCTGTTAATGTTACACATTTCTATAYGCCGAGGTTTGCCTGCAAACAGAAACATGTTTCATTGGTCTGATTTTACAATTTTCTTATGCCCAAAATTCAATTCTTAATACTAGAACTTGCCTAACCATAACAGTTTGTGGTGAGCACAGTGTTCCTTCATCTGACTGAAGCTGCATCGATGTCTGAGTTTGTGTGTTTGCAGACAATAACTATTCATGTGGTACAAGTTCAAGTTAGCATTCTTTATGAGCTTTAGCTGAAATAAATGCAGTCAATTCAGACCTAATGCCAACATTAGATCCACGCCATGTTCAAGATCGGCATCAGGCATGCTTCTATTTAAACTGATGGCTTAGCTGTCACAGCATTTCCCCTACCATTACTTGGGGGGGGGGGGGGGGGCCGCCCCCACCCTGCCAACGAGACGGCCCGCCCCTCCAAGAATTTCAAGGCATGTACTCCTTTTTATTTGAATGAGGCCAAATCAAATCGAGTTATTTTTGCGCCCCTCCGTATACACCTCTCACCAAACTTGGGGGAAAAAAAAGACGGCGCAGAGCGAGGCTGTGAGCGATGTGTGTGTGGTCCTCACAAAGATATAAAGACACGTGTGTGTGTGTGTGTGTGTGTGTGTGTGTGTGTGTGATTAGACACGCGGTGAAAACTGCTTTATTTAATCACGTAGCACAGATGCGACAGCTTTGCAAGCTACTTTTTCTTTCTTTAAAAGAAAATGTGACAGGTGAAGCCACAGCATGGTTACCTTATCAATAATTACTTTTATATTACAGCAAGAATCACCAACACAGACCCCGCATGTCACCAGGTTCCCACAAGTCCGGTCATGTTCTATAAACAGCGCTGATCAGCAGTGCAGCTAAAAGCTGTAATGTCGGCAACTTTTAAAAAAAGTAACCAGAATAGTTTGTGAACTCAAAACACCATAAATCCAGACAGAATCAGCTGCTTAGTCTACATCATACTGAACTCAAACAGAGCTGAGCTCCTCTCTGTCACTCACACTCCTTAGGTCAGACAGTCCCGTTCAGGAGCATTAACCCTTAAGGGCCCAGATTATAATCGGTCTTTAAAATGTGGTAAATGAATTATTCTCAGTGACAGGAAATTTTTCGACAGTTGCATTTTTAACTGTTATCCTTTATATCTACAAGAGTTAAAGTTCTACTAGGGTTCTAATGATTATTAGAAATGACATGATTTGATGCTTTTACTGATAATATTTTATTCAAAACATGTTAAAGAAGTCATGAGAAGCAGGTTTATTTTGAACAAACATTACAAACGTGTTCATTCCTACAAAACTGTCAAATATATTTACAAACAACACTAAACTGATTCAGATTAACATAAAATAAATCATGTTTTATAATTAAATAGCTGTTTCCTGCTATTAAAAATATCCTCCTGTCCTCCTTGTTACTAATCATGGTCAGGGTTGGGCTGGAGTCTGTCCCAGCTGCCTCTGGGTGAAGGCAGGGGACACCTGGACAGCTCTCTTGTCTCCATCAGGGACACAAAAGAGACAATCAACCATCCACACTCTGAAACCTTCTGGAGCTCTTCTGTGTGACTCTAGATGTGACAAACTGAGAACTCTGGGCTCAGATCCATCTGCTGCTGCACAGAATATCAATAATAAATAAATAAATAAATAAGTTACTATTGATCATTATCTTAACTTTAGAATGTAGTTAGGTAATTAAATATTCACAATGTAAATTTATTACTATAATTAAAGGTGAATCATGTAAAATTACGTTTTTAGAAAACAAGTAACCCCCCTAACACACACACACACACACACACACCACAAAGACCAATTTCTTAGGGGAAACGCGGTCATAATTTAAAACTTTGCAGCACAAACTGTATCCACTGGAATACATCACTATTTATACACAATGAAGTCATAATGGTACCCTTTGTAATTAGGGTAGGGTTGGGCAATATTGGCAAAAAAATTAATCACGATTAATAGTGGTATTTGGCTGATAACGATTAATTTGACGATTAATCCCCTGGACACCCTGATGTCCTAGTCACATGACTAATTTAGTGGAAAAGATTTGTTCTTCATGAAAATCTGTTCCAAATTGTGTCAAAATTACAGACTCCAGGCTGTACATCAATTTTTAAATTGTGTTGATAAATAAATTACAGAACTTTTTTTTTAATGTTCGTCATAGTTGAAGCGGAAAGGAGCTCTGAGTGGCATTAATCTTATTAATCGTCAAGCGCCAAAAAAATAATCGATTAATGTTTTTCTGGCGATTAATTGCACATGATACGATTATGCCCAACCCTAAATTAGGGATGCACGATATATCGGCATTACTATTGGTACGGCCGATTTTGGTCATTTTTTAGAATATTGGTATCGGTCCGATATGTAAAAGTGGGCTGATATTAAAATCCGATATTGATTTCCCACTTTTTATCTTTGTGTTTCTGTTTTGGGAGTGGAGATGGTTGGTTGAGTGGCAACTTTTTGATCGTGATAGTGATATTGATGCTTCACAGCCAGGAATAACTGAAGTAGAGAGCCATGTCAGAGGTCTGGTCGTTTATTTACAGTATCAAAAAATGACTTACGTAACTGTTTGTGTGTATATGTATAATATAAATTGTGTGTTTGTGTAATATCAGTAAATATCAGTTTTTGGCCATAACAGCAATAATTACCAGTATATCGGATATCGATATATGCTTAAATTTTCATGTGTGTGCATCCCTATTTGTAATTGAAGAAAAAGGCACCTGTTAATGAACTGTACCTCCTTCATCCAACATTAAAAAAAAAGTATAGCACATCCTTTAGATTTGCAGAGCAACTTAGCTTATTGTGTCAAGGATTAATGAGTGTTCTTCACCTTCATAATAATGAGCTCCATACTAAGAATCTCATCCTCTGTGCACGCTTCATCTGTGACGTAGGCAAACTGATGGATTTTTGGAGGATACATCTCCTACAAGAAGCAAAAAGCCCAAGAAATGAGCACTGTATAAACAAAAAGGACAAAAATGCAATCAGATACGAAGCTCAAAGCTCACCTCTACTTTGGCAGCGATGAAAAGACATGTAATGCCAATAAGTTGCAGTGTTGATTTGAAGACGTTCCTTTGTGTGGGCATGAAGCGATCAAAGTAGTCCTGTGCAAGGTGATACGTCTCCCTGTGCAGCTTGTACACCTCACTTACCTAAAAAAAAGCCACCCAAAGRAAAAACATGAAAGGATGTTTAGAGTCAAGCTGTGCTCCTATAAAAAAACATTCACGTAATGTTTCACCATGGTTCATGGCAGCAATTAATCTTTTTTGATRAAGATGATTTGGAGGCTTATGTTGATGGAGCATTTACTGAATCTGATTGGTTGAATCTTTGCAAAAAACAGAAAACTGCTTGCTGCTCCTTATTTGCCTTCTGTACACTAATGTTCAAAGCTCTGAAACCGTGACTTGATTTGTTTACAATAYTGGGCACAAAAACTGTGAGGAAGCCCAGTATGTGGTCTAATTTTCAGTTGTCTTCAGAGAAAAACAAACGTGAAAAATATTCAAGAACACTTTTCCAACAGTCTTTTASCTAAAGAGGGTCAGAAAAATATAAGCATGGTGTCTGAAATTTGGAATGAATTTGTAGTGTGATGACTACTTCCAACCACCCCATAAACAAAATTATGCTGAAGGTTGTGCTGTTTAGTTCAACGCTGTACAAATACACGCAATATCCTGATTGTTTAGAATAACCAAGGACATTTATGCAGAACATGTTTTGGTAAACCCTAACCAGTACTTTTAAGAATTCTTTGTAAAATYGAAATCCAGTATTGGTCTTTAAAACCAGTAGTTCTCGCACTTTTCAAAACAAGCATCGTCTTGGGGATTTTTTTTAAAGGGTCTTCAAATGTCACAGTTATGACAGCTTATAAT
>NW_013952442.1:1979342-1988499 GCF_001266775.1 Austrofundulus limnaeus | reverse complement strand
AACAAATACAATCAAGCCATAAAAAATCAGTACAAGTTAAAAACACAAATTACAATAAAAGTAAAAAAGATATATAAAATGCTAAAAATTAAAACACCAAATGCCTTTTTGAATAAGTAGGTCTTAAGCTGGGCTTTGAACAGGACCATGTCAGAGATGGCACACAACTCATAGGGAAGACTATTCCACACTATTGGGCCAGCAACAGAGAAGGACAGGTCCCCCATTTCTTGCTCTTACAGCGAGGCACCTCAAGCAGATGTTGACTGGCAGACCGCAAAACTCTGCTGGRTTGGTTGATTTTCAAAAGATCAGAGATGTAAGGTGGTGCAAGGCCATTTAAGGCTTTAAAAACAGATAACAGCTTAAATTGTATTCTAAACTGAACTGGGAGCCAGTGCAAAGAAGAAAGGACAGGAGTGATGTGTTCATATTTACGTGTATTAGTTATGAAGCAAGTGGCTGAGTTTTGAACAAGCTGTAAGCGAGAGATGGAAGACTGATTAATTCCGACATATAAAGCGTTGCAATAATCGAGCCTAGAGCTTACAAAGGCATGGATGGCCTTCTCCAGATCACTACGGCTAAGCGGAGTCTTCACCTTAGAAAGCAGACGGAGCTGAAAGAAGCTTATTTTCACCACAGAATCGATTTGTTTATCAAGCTTGAAGTTGCAGTCCAGTTTCACGCCTAGATTTTTTACCACCTGGTTGATGTGAGAGAGTAAAAGACCCAGACTGTGAGAGATGTGAGATATGTTAGAGGAGTTACTGGATGCATTAAACAGAATCCATTCAGTTTTATCATTATTTAAGTAGAGGGAATTTTCAGTCAGTCTTTGATATCAGTTAAACAGCTGAACAAGGAATTTAGGCTAAGAGAGGAATTCGGAGTGACTGGCAGATAGATTTGCAAATCATCTGCATATAAATGAAAAGAAAAGTTATGATGTGCGATAATGGGTCCTAATGGCAATAAGTAAAGTGAGAAAAGAACAGGGCCCAGAATGGACCCCTGCGGTACACCAGATGTCAGAGGGCTTGAAGAAGAGAACTGATCACCTATCGTGACAGAAAAAGATCTGCCTGTTAAATAAGACAAACAATCAAGCACAACTCCTTGAAGGCCAACCTGCTGAGCCAGACGAGTGATGAAGACCAGATGGTCCACAGTGTCAAAAGTGTCAAAGCTTATAGAGGTAGAAACTACCACATCACTTATCAGTTGTTCACATCAGTTTCACAGGGGTTCCCATAATATTCTCCACTGTCATTTTGCTTCAGGTTGTTCCCAAAAGCTGGAACAGGGTCATGTTTACCACTGCGTTGCATCACCTTTCCCTTTTAACAACACTCTAAGAGTTTGGGAAATGAGAACACTAATTATTGAAGCTTTGTAGGTGGAATTTTTTCCCATTCTTGTTTGATTCACAACTACAGCTGCTCAGCAATCCGGGATCTCAGTTGTCGTATTTTATTCTTCATAACCTGCCACACATTTTCAATGGGAGACAGGTCTGGACTGCAGGCAGGCCAGTCTAGTACCCGTACATACAACAAAGCCACACTTTTGTAACACCTGCAGAACGTGGCTTAGTATTGTCTTGCTGAAATAAGCAAAGACGTGCCTAAAAAAGACATGGCTTGGATGGCAGCATGTGAAGCTCTAAAATCTGGATGTACCTTTCAGCATTAATGGTGCCTTCACAGATGTGCAAATCTGGCCCTGTCACACTACGTTTGAGGCTTTTGAACTTTGCGCCGATATGAATCCAGACAGTTCTTTTCCTCTTTGGCCCAGAGGACATGACAATGTCCCAACTTCATTGGAATGGGGTTAGTACATTAATTAGTTACTTAACTTGTAAATAGATGACACCAAAGTTTCTTCTTTGTACCACTAAAGGTATTTTCAGCATCACCAGTGGCGCTTATGTCACAACTTGAGAGCTATGGTTCTAAGCTAAATCTTCATTTACATTTTCAAAAAATAAAATAAAAATAAAATAAAATAAAAACCTACAATGAAATCCCAGTGTGTTCCACCTGAAATTGTTCTACCGACCTCCATGAGCCAGTCCAGGAGAACTGCTCTCATCTTGGGCTGAAGATGAGGATGCTTCTCCAACATGTGGATGTCTCTGCTGTAAGTCTTATCCTTCTCCAGCATGTTGTTCCAGACCGCATCCTTACTGGCCCAGCTGACAAAGACAGATCAGTTCGTAACTTCACTTGTTGCAAAAACACTTGAGAAAACATGAATCGCGTGGAWTTAAGGTATCTTCTTTTGGCAACCACAAAAGCAAATTCAACCACTGAAAAAGACAACAGGAAGTATTGAAAAAAAGATATAAACACATAMCAAGTTACTTAATAATTTGTTGCAATTTGTTGTCCTAGTCTGACTACCAACAGCCAGCTGTGCTCTGTCACATATTCCCAAAGTTTTGAAAATCTGAGGAATGAATGCCACCTATTCATATAAGATTAATACAGTGTGTGTCACCACACACACTTGATGTTCTCAGCAGGATTAGATTTTAAATGTTCATCCTTCTACTTACATCTCTGTACAACTCAACAAAAGGCAATGGACCGAAAGGCCCAAGCTAAGAGAAATCAACCACTTTCGCAACAGGACTTACCACAGTGCAGGGAGCGGAGCACAGTGAACTGGAGTAACAAATATGTTGTGAATGTTGTAGTGAAGGAGGCCCGCATTCATCAGGGAAACTTGATGGCAGTCGTCCTGACTGGGTGTGGAGACCCACTGGTGTGGACTCACACGGTCATCTTCAGGACTCCAAGTCATCTTTACAGAAAACAAAGCATGACCGTGGTAAGGATGAAGGCACAGTAATAAAACAACATCAGGGGTTACATTCAATACTTGACACCTCAAATAGTGAGATTCAGGCTAGCAACTAAAGTCCAAGAGCTGAGACACTCTGTGCTACACAGCAGGTTTAGTATTTTAGTTAAAAGTAACAACTGTCGCTCCCACAAAACATAGGTTCTCACACTTAAATTGAACAAATTTAACAAAACTGACTAACCCAAAGATCAAATAGTGTTTAAATAAATAAAGTATTTAAATTTGCTGAATTTGATCAAGTTCAGGTTGTGCAYTAACTTGCAGGTGACTTCTTGCATTTCTTAATGGTACATTTATGTATTTGGTTAACTAGTAATGTCAATCTTAGGTCGCACTGACAGGTCAACGCTATTTGAAGTTAACACCACCTCTCACAGGCAAACACTTTTTATTTCCATTAAGCAGAAATGTCTGCTTTGGTGTTCATCACTTCAGTCAGGTTCATGTAAGGAAACTAGAAAGGAGCAAACTTCATGGTTTTTAACCTGGTTCACCACACACACATGCGGCACCATGTCTTGCTCTGAAGCCCCTTATGTTCAGAGACTCAAACCAAAAGGTTGGTGAAATTATTTATTTGTTGCTGTCAATGCACTTGAATCTAGACTGACTGTTTGCAATTTGCACATCGGTTTGAGACTATCTGAGCTAAATATTAGTTCTGGATTTTTGAACTAAAAGTTTGGGTCTGAGTGACACTTGGGTTAGCTTCATAAATCATCAATCTGAGTGAGGAGAGGAAGCATGTTTTAAAACACAGCCCAGTAAGATATCCCAATTTACCTCACAGTCACGATGCTTCTTCCTCCTCATCTCTGCTACCTCCTCATCCACATCTTGTAAATACTGGCAACAAAATAATAAATAAAACAGATTGTGAATCTATTTACACACAAAGGAGGAGCAGTTTCAGTGTTTAGTGGTTGGCATGTGAAAAATTAATGGAACTCAAAGCAGAATGAATACTAAGATTCGCTGAATATAAGTGTACAGCCCCAATGGACACAAATAAAATAAAAGAACAAGTTTAAAGTACCAAACTAGCTAAAAGAAGCAATAACTGGCTAAAGACTACACATATCGAATGGCTAGTTARAAGAGACATAAAAAAAGCAAACCAAGAGGATGTAGGCTACCTAAAATAAGCATCATGCAAGCTAAAAGTAGCTATTGGCTGCCTAAAAATTTGATTTGGCAAAAGGCTAGTTAAAAGCTAAATATAGCAGAACACAAGCTAAAAGTGACGTGTAAGGAAAGGCTTGCTGAAAAGTACAAAATGGTAGCGATAAGTAGTTCAAACTGGCTAAAAGCTATATAGTAGCAGGAGGCTAGCTAAAAGTGGCATAAGAAAAGAAAAAAAAACAGGAAGTATGCAAACTAAAACAAATAATGTGCTTGCTAAAATCCAAAACTAGCAAAACAAAATAAAATCAAGCTGAAGAAATGAAGCTGTTTGGTACAAGCTACTCAATAAAATGGGTGAATTCAGTCAACATGTTCTTGGAGCTAACTACACTCAGCCCCACCCTGAAGCTGAACAGTGAATCAAGCACTTTCATGTCTCTTTATGAGAAGACATACAATATCTGACTTCAAGAGTTACCAAATTAACAAAATCATTAAAAAAATGAAGTGTACAGCCCGTCAAAATGTCAGGGTTTTGTGATGTAAATTTTGGAGGTAATACTAAAGCTTTACTGTTACAATATTCTGTACAACTCAACTGCTAAACAAAATCTGTTAGAAAAAAAAGTGCAATATTCTGGTTGCACACATGTTCATACACTTAAATGAATAAACATTCAAGTCAGCCAAGAAGAGCTGATTCTAACAAACATAACTGACTGAAAACCAGATGTCAAAATTTATGAAAAGACAAAATGGACAATGATCAGGGAGGCTAGGGAGGGTTACAGCACCATTAAAAATGAGCTATTTGAATTTATGGAAAGGTTTGATAAAACCAAAGTCAAACATGGTGGTGGCGGCATCATGCTGTGGGGTAGCTCTGTACAGCTGGAACTGRGGATTTGGTCAGAACGATTCAAACTATGAATAGTTCCACGTGCTTTGGTCATAAACATTCTTCTAGAGATATAAATTTTATATATTTAAGCATGACAATGACCACTGTGCACAAGAGATGCCCTACACTGTGACAAACTATGAGCACTTGTTATGTCTGAAGGCAGGAATTAAAATCAAAATACAGACAAATGATTTTATGGTGCACACCTGAGTCATCAGCCATTTGCAAGTTTAGTATTTCTTATATTTTATTCACTTTTTTTTAGTTGAATGGCATGGGATTGTGTGTCATAATGAAACTGGAAAGTTTTGAAATAATTTATTGTGGTCTAATTTTTTTTAACACGATAAAGCCTTTTAATATCCACTGTGCACGCAGGGATTTCTCAAAGAAAGTCCTTACTCAGCTTTAGTAATAAATGTGTGTGAAACCAGTTAATGTCTTCATACTAGGGCTGAAAGTGATTTAGAGCAGCAGGAAGGTCTGCTTGGCTCTGTCCTTACAATGGCAACATTTGCCTTCCTCTTTCTTGATCGCACTGTATTCTCTTGGGGAGCGACACACTTCTGTTCCTTCTCTTCCCTGCAAAAAAAATAAAATAAAGAAAAACGTAATAATGTCAGAGTCCAGCAGAAAACTGATGGGCAAGCCTCCGACAGCCAAATGATGTGTAATGACAACAGGCCAGAGATTAGCCGGATGGCTAAAAGCTCCCTTAACTTTGTTGTCATGAGTGGAATAAATTAAAGACTCACCCTTGTCCTCGCATTATACTCTGAGGGGTCGGGGACACTTTCTGAGCAAACCTGAGGAGGGGGTCAAATATTCAAAGTTATGTTATGAATGTAAAAATAATAATAATAAAACATATTCATACTCCCAACCCCCACCGTCCAGCTGCCTCCTGACAAAGCCTGAGCCTGGCGCGGGTAAATGAATGCTGAAGTATAACTCGAAAATAAATGGCMTAACATTCATGTGTATTCATGAAACTAAGAGAGAGCAAACCTCAGACATTAAATAAGTTATATATGGCTGGCTTTTGGATTATTTTTGATGATAAGGTCGTTTATTTCACGACTTTAACTCKGGGCGGCTGGTTTTTACATCATGGCCGAACAAGATGCATCCAGTTTATCGCATTAAAGGAATAAYACAGAGCAGGCAGCTAATAAATGACACGCAGAACTCACTCTAACTCCTCTTGTCCAACTTGTTGCGCTTTGATTAGCAGTCTGTCAGCTTAGCTAAAGCTGTGCGTCTGAAACTGGTTCAACTCGACCCGAACTGGTTGTAGAGGGAGACTTTAGAGTCAGTAACTCACCTCAAGAACCCTGCCCTTGAAGTTCACTCGTTTCCGCGTGTAAAATAATAAAGTGTGGATGTGTTGCTCTGAGCTCCTCGGACTCGGGGGGTGCTTTGTTTGCCTAGGCCGGGGCTGGCTCTTCCGAGCTGGCGCCTTGTACAGGACAGATGAAACGGAGCGGCGACGTCGGCCGGGGAGGAGTTGCTTTAAATTGGCGCTAAACCTCCATCCTCGACGCCTCCTTTACGCCGTCATTTCAGCTGCTCTCGTATCAGTCGGGCGAATTTTCAAGACACGCGGCTCATTTGTGTTCGAGAACGCCCGCTCAAAGTTTCGCTCAACTCGAGAAAATAGTAAGTTTTAGCCGGTGAAAGGGAGGCGTGACGGACAGCGGCGGTGACAGCTGCAGGGGCGGGGCTTCGACACCGGAAGCGGCCGGGAACCGCGTGGCTCGTCTGCCAGATGTAAACAAAGGCCCGATCTGTCAGAGTAAACATGTTTAAACGTCGTGCGATGTAAAATAATCTAAGATTGATGAGCTTTTATGTTCCACGAACCCCACTTACGGCTGTCAGTCGCTGTCATGCCGGGAACATTCTGTGGTTTTTCTGAAACTACAATATGCTAGCCGGCGGATGCTCGTCGTTTCCAGCGCGGGCTGCAGTTTTTACCTCTGTCGGTTCGCTCCAGCACCGCGCTCACCAGAAACAAACTTRTTGCACACCGTAATGCCCCCAGTAAGTAAACATAAAGGGGTAAGTGCTGTCAGTTCGTATTTATGGACGTTTTAGTTAAAATTTTGTTAGATAGACCTTTGTTCAGTCACGTGATCCGTCTCGCAGAACGGAAGGAAAATATTCGTTCCTCTGCGGTTTTCACGCTCCTACAACCTTCAAGACAATGAAGTTTTTGAACCTTTTTGGACGCCTTAAATCTGTCGTTATCGGCATGATTCACGTCAAAGCTTTACCAGGTAGCGAGATGGTTGTGATCTTTGTCCTTTGRTGTTTAAATGTAAGGGGTTGTCTTTGGTCATTTTTTTTACAAGTGACTTCACTGTTGAACATTTTGTTGAGGTTAGGCTATAGATCTGTGGTTTGCAACCTTTACAACTGAATGAGCCATGCTTTCTCTCTTATTAAAAAAATATAAATAAGAAAACTGTTTTTTTACCTTTAAAATTAGGATAACAATTTAAAAWGTGTAATTTCTCTCATATAGTTTATGTTGCACCCTGTCCCTGACACATATATTTTAAGTGTTGGACAAAAAAAATAGATAAATAAGAGTAATAGATAAATGATACTGTAGTTATTACACAAGAGTGATGTAAAAGTCTGCACTTATTTTGTAATGATCTCAGCTAACTTTATAGTTGGAATCAGTGATTTTAGTTTCTGCCTATCTCAGGTACTCCTCTGGGTTGTTTGAAAATCTCTCAAATCACTGATGAAGCGTGTCGGGAAGCAGAGATCYACCTTGATGCTGGGATCGTAAGTGGCTAATACGGCACATGAGCATGTCTGAAATCATCCCAGCCATGTGTGTAACCATGAGTTGTGACCCCTCTTTCAGGATGGTTTGATTGTTGAAAACATGCACGATGTCCCTTATTCGTTTTCCGTGGGYCCTGAGGTGTGCGCCTGTATGACAGCGGTCTGCTCGGCTGTGAGAAGAGTCTGCCCAACCCTGCCGCTCGGAGTGCAGATACTGTCTTCTGCTAACCAGCAGGCTCTGGCTGTAGCTCTGGCTTCAGGTTCAAACAATCATCAGTTCGATTCAATAAAATCACGTCATCATGTGGAAACTGATTTATCAAGCAATCGCTTCAAGAGCAAATTCTTGTCCACTGATATATGTTTGATCTTTAGTAAAGAACTGCTGGTTGGTCAGGTCAGTATCCATCTGCTTGTTCAACCACCTCACTATAACGTAACTTTACTGTTCCAGGTCTGGACTTCATCAGAGCAGAGGGTTTCGTCTTTTCTCACGTGGCAGACGAGGGGCTCCTGAACGCCTGCGCTGGTGATTTGCTGAGGTATCGCAGGCAGGTTGGAGCWGATAATGTGCAGATCTTTACTGACATCAAAAAGAAGCACAGGTGAGGTCACCATCTGTGGAGTCGGGTCAATAAGTAGAAGCTGGTAAGCTCTTGGGTTCTTCTATATCTATAAGTCTAAGGTTTTATACAGTGGTCTGCAACAGTATTTACCTTCTTGGTATTATTTCTATTTTGTTGCCTTATAGCTTAGAATTTAACAGAAGTTTGGATTTAACTATGATATACTGGAATAAACTAAATACTCCAGAATAATGAAGTTGAACTAAGAAAATAACATAATAAAAAAATCTATATTCAGCTATTACCTACAAAAGCCATGTAATTATTAGTTAAATAAGATCAACCAGTGGGCAACCTAAGTGTCAAATGAYTTCAGCATTTACAGTATATGGCTCCAAGAATCAGCACAATTGAAACACAACTAAGTAGCAATAGGTGCCACCAAACAAGAGACAGCATGAAGACCAAAGAGTCTAGATTTGCCAAAAGGAAATCCCACATCAGATRTGTGTAAGAAAGTTCTGTGGTCAAATGAGACAAAAAAAATGGAACTTTTTGGTGATCAAGGACATTATCCTGTCTGGTTAAAAGGTAATGCCTCACATCATGATGTGATTGGACGTGATCATCCCCACAGCAAAGCATGGTGGTTAGGGTTAAAAATTAGATTAAAAAAAMCCTTCTGCTGTATTTGCTGCAAAAGCTGGCTGTACAAAGTATTGGCTTTGAAGAGGATGGGGAAACGGAGTCCCTGCACCATTTCTTAGTTCCACATTTATATATTTTTTTTAGAAATACAGCATTTAATTTTTTTTTAATTTAACTTCTATTCGCCTGGAGTATTTTGTGTAAGTTTATATATGATAAAGAGTAATTCATATGAATT
>NW_013952442.1:1977016-1978879 GCF_001266775.1 Austrofundulus limnaeus | reverse complement strand
ACACAGCCTGGTGAGGACCCACCGTTCCTTATGGGGACAAAAAACCTGGTCCCCTTTGTGGGAAATTCCGTTGGTGGTTCAGGGGTTCGAGTTAGGACTGAGGTGGGAATTGAGTTTAGGTTAAGTTTAGGGTCAGGYATGCACTGGGGTRGCTAGGTTTGTGGTMAGGGGTCAGGTAAATGAATGGAMGTCAATGCAAAGTCCCCATGAAGATAGAAGAACAAATGCGTGTGTTTGTGTGCACATAGCTCCCATGCCCTGACATCTGACGTGACCATCAGAGAGACGGCTCGAGCTGCCGAGTTCTTCCTCTCAGATGGACTCATCCTCACAGGAGCAGCAACAGGAGAGCAGGCAGACCCCAGAGAGCTCAGAGGTACGACTGCGTTTCCTCCAGCTGCTGCTGTGAAGTCTCTTAGTGCAAACTGTCACACTGCTTTGTGCGTCGTCTTCATATTGTACAGCAATATAGAGCTGCAGAAATCAGCACGTTTGCACTTTTTTGTGATTTAGCACAGGTCCTCATTTCAAAATYATGTCAGATGTGACTTTCCCCTTTCTGACCAGCAGAGGAYGCCGTTACATTGAAACACTGAGACTTGGTCAGGTGTATGGATAAATTGCACATCAGCATATTTCCTGATGCCAAAAGCCTCCATGCTTGTTTTTTTTAAAATTGTTTTCCTTTTCATTCCCATAAGTATGATCTGAACCTCCRTATTAAGCAATCCTTTCAGGCATTGCTCAAAAAGCTGGGTACCATCGCTGCACATTGAAGCRTTACTTTTTGTGCCAATTTTTCTGAACCACCCGTGACAAAACAGTGTACCCATATCACTACATAAACTCACAATTTAGGATCACCAATTAAATAATAATACCAATATGATGTGCCAGTATGAAGGCAGGTTTGTACAGATCACCTGAGGGTCACTGTGTCTGAAAAATGAGCCCTCCAGACAAATCAGGGCTCCTATATTTAGCAACGTCACCGTCTTGATGCTCAGGATTGCGAACACTCAGCTGGCAGGACACACTCGAGGTTTCTTGTGTGCTGTAATGCAGGAAAGGACACACACACACTTTCCCTCTCCTCCTCACACTCAGATGAACTTTCACATATTGAATGGTGAGCAAACACAAGGATGCCGGATAGAGTCGAACTTTCTCTGTCTACAAAATGTTTTGTCCCATTTTTCTAGTCAACACGTGTAAAGATGTTGTTGCCTTTTCCCTTTAAAACATCTCTGTATATYGACTTTCAGGGTCACGGCTGCAGGCAGGTCAGTCCAGTAGTTATGTGAGCAGAATGTAATTTTCCTTTGTCATGATGAAACCAAAACACCTCAGGAAAACAGAACTGAATCCTGCACGTTTTAGATGTTTCTCTGGTTTGAATGAATGAGTGATTAACAGGCTTCTTCTGCAGAACTTGAAGACCTGTTAAGGAGCAGGAAAACAACGGAGCAGGATTGGTTCCCGCTGCTTTGCACAATTGTCAACATCTCATTAATGTGTTTATTTCAGCAGACAAATGACCGATCACATCGAAACAAGGATAAAGTCCAAAAGTGGAATGTGGCAGATGTAGGGTTTTGATTTAAACATGTCCAAAAATTGCATTTTGTCAAAATATAATGAATAAATGCCTTATCAATGTATCATTTCAACGAACTGTCTGAAATATAATCTTAAAAATTTTTTTGAAGCATTTATTTGAGCCATAGCAACAAAAAACCTGATTTTGAGGAAAAACGCCTTAAATTTTAGAATTTTTCCCTGTGAGCYAGCAAAGTTTTTGTCTCTTTCCAACTGGGAAATCTTAATATTCAAATACTATTTGAGGTTTCCTCTTTATATGAA
>NW_013952442.1:1968919-1975666 GCF_001266775.1 Austrofundulus limnaeus | reverse complement strand
CACGCAGGCAAAGAACAACCCACTGCAGTCATAATCCTCGTAAATATTATTCAACTAAATACTTTCAGTTTTTCATTTTAGTTTTTTTTTTTTTTTTGGAACGTTGCCATAAAATGTAAAAGAAAACTAAAACTAACTTGTCAAACACATCCGATTTGCCTCAAAATGCACAAAGATACGCACATTAAAAACTCGCTTTTGTTCAAAATCACACAAGTCAAACCAGTCAGCCGTTCTTTGATAATTTACAATATTGATGCTTTTTTTTTATTGGAAACTAAACCGTTTCTCACAAATATAATTCTGCTTAGAACATGTTTTTTTGTGGGTGATTGCAGGATTGAGGTCAATTTGTTTTCCGTGGTTTCAGACATGATGGTTGCAGTGCACACGTTTGTGGTTTGATCATTGCATAGGAGATTGTGAACCTCATGTCTTATCTGTTTGAGGCACAGTTATGTCAGCAAGGGGACATAATGACAGAAAACCTGAGTACGTCTGTGCCAAAGGACTGCGCTGACCTCTCGCTAGTTTTAGCAGTTGTACACGCGCTGGCAAGGGCGCTTTAGGTGACCGTAGCGTTTTTCTCCCGAGGAGAACCGTGTCTTAGCCAGGTTCTGCCTGTGGAGGGCGCTGCGGCTCAGCTTCTTCCTCTCTGCCTGGCTCCTGGCCCTCTGAGCGGACAGTAGGTGGACGTTGCATGGCAGAGGGATCCCCCAGGCTGCGAGGTGCCAGGAAATGTGCCGCCTCACCGCCACCGGCCTGGACAGACACAAAGGAAACGTTACCGTGTGAGCTGATGAAGTAGTGCAGGAGGAAGGGGTTTCAAAGAGAAAATTCTGAGGTCTGATACAGTAAAAGTGTATGAGAGTGACTGCATTCTACACTGTTTTTTTTTTTTTTAGGGTTTGATAGAAAACCTTAAATCATGGTGCAGAGAGAGAGACAAACTGACTGGAAACAAGACAACAGTGCCTACTTTTTGTTGTGTAAGAAGTGGTAAAATGTAGAAATAAGATAAGTTGGCAAAGAGGGCCACATGAGCGTTATGGTGGTCCTCAAACGGCCAGTTGTAATTAACTTTGATGTTTCATGTTTAATACTAAACATGAAACGTGTTCTTTGTCTCGTTGCTGTGGCTGCACACTAACAAACTGAGCTTATTACTGAGCTCTATGTGGTATTTCCTGCATAGGAACAGTGTTTCAACACTTCCTTTTATAAAAGACAGAAATGTACTATGTGTACGACTGACTAAATGGGAAATAAATACTCAGAAATACTATTAAAAGTAAAAATAAGAGGAAAAAAACCCACTCAATGTTGAGTTGCGGTGAGTAGCTGCCATCTTGAATTCTGAACTCTCCCACTTTCCGACGGGGAATTTCCATAATCAACATGCATTATGGGAGACGTAGTTTATGATCACTGCAGACTTTAAACCAGCTTGTTTTGAGACAATAAACCTGTGCTATCTAACTAAATTGCTCAGGGGGCCACAGTTACTTAAAGCCCAACAGCTCAGGGGGCAGACAAGTTTTTTATTTCACCTCTTAAATTTGTTTATTTTGTTGCATTTAATCACAAATTTAAAGTTTACCATTGATATAAAAACAATTTTCATTTGAAGTAAGGATTTTTATTTTTTTTTGGGTGGGGGGCTTTGACGGACCTTGAGTTTGACATGGGTTTAAGATAAAAGTTAGTAACATGAATCACACCACTGTACGTTCCATGGGAAAATCTTGTTTAAAAATCCTGACAAATCCGACTTTGTGTCTTGTTTAAATGATGTTTACGGTGACGTTTGCCTGAGCTATAAAGTTGCAATGTCTCAATTCCATTGTTGTGTATGTGGAAGTCTTTTGCACAGTTTTGTGTGTTTTCCTCTACACTGCTAACAAAGGTCATCCTGGCACACTGTTCCTTATTGAGCCTGCAGGAGGAATGGTGAATAACCCCTAATTTACACTAGATGCGGTTCCGCTGCACAGTTCGCAGATGTTCGTTTGCACCCTAATTTATACAACATCCGCTCGGCTCCAGTCCGGTGCGAAACACAGGAGGTCAGAGAAGCGTGTGCAGGAAATGCGAGATTGCACGATAAATCCAGTGATAAATGTGGAAGTCAGAGCAAAAATAATTAATGCTGTGGCAGACGGACTCTAAACACAGTTGAAACTGCATCTGTCATCTTTTTGAAACTTCTGATTTCAAAATAAAATCCCTGTGAATCATGTGTATGCATATTCTGCATTCTGCGTGTTGCTTTTTGCTTCTCAAACAGAACGATATATTTTGACAGCATTTGTGTAGAAATGAATATATTTATTAATATAGCAGGGATTTCGACAAAATTAGTCTGTCTTTGGTGAGTTATTTTGAAAATACGGATKTTGTGCTTGTTCTTTTTCCTGTGCGTAGCCAGTGTAAATACTCTCACTGATTATAATGGTTACAACATTTGATGTGTTTAATCAAACTCTAGTTCATTTCCCTAGAAAGTCCAGGTTTATTTGGGGAAGTGTGAATGCGTAATCGAACTCTGATGCAGACCAAAAAAGCGAACTCTGCTCCGCCTACAAACGTAGGCCTCGGCTCGGTTGACATGAACTCTGGTGCGGTTCGAAGACCGCTCCAAAAGCAGGAAACGGACTACAGCACAGGCCATTGTGAGTAATAACAGAAATAAAATGTCTGTATAAGGTGGACATCACTGCTCGCCTCTGCACAGGGGAGAGGGTGCACAGGTGGGTTTGCTTCGTTTGACTCAGTGCAGTGTAAAGCGAAYTGCACCAGCTGAAAATGGAAACAAATGCTGCAATTTTGGTCCCCAATCGAACTCGAAGGTGATAACACAACCTTGTGATGGAAATGGAAAATCAACATATTTAGTGTAACTGTTGTCTCCTTTTTTAGCAATTAACAGATTATTTTGTGTTACGTTATGAGAATAAGGGAACTTTTATTTTGAAAATCTATAAGCCAGTGACAGCCTAATTAGAGATGCACGCCAGCTGTTTTAGAATAATTAGATGTCTAAAAACGAATGTGTTTTTACGCAAAACTGTTAAACAACCTGGAGGTTTCCTCTTCGTCGTCATCGGAATCGAGCTCCTCTTCCTCAGCTTCAGGCAACGTGCACCTCATCTGGTAGACAGACATACTGGGGTGCTCGATCAGCAGGTTCTCAAGAGGGTCCACGTCAGGGGCAGACAGGGGTCCGTCCTCTGTTTTCAGTATAAACAGATACATATGCACCCCAGTATTGCAAAAAATAAAAATAATAAAAGAGACGACAAATTAAACTGACTCACCAGGGAGGTCAACGATGACCCATCCCTCCTCCTCAAACTCAGTCACATCTTGRGCCTCATCTGCTGCTTCGTCCTCGCCGGTGCTTCCAAGCAGATGAGAAAGAATCTTCCCGATCATTCTCACGTCTCTTTTGCGAGCTGCAATTTAAACACAGAGGAAGTGAACTGCGGGACCAGAAACTGTTCCCCCCGTCTCCCACGAGTCTGATCACAATGCAGGCACTGCCCTCTTCAGTTTGTCCAGCTTCACCACACCACCGGCTGCTACTATTACACCTGCTCAGCAGCCTGGGCTCTGACGTCACCGTGATGTGGGGAACAGAGTGGTTTTAGAAGCTAAACAGCTGATGGGACAGTGCATCAGGCGCATGGAATTACACGGATTAAAAATAGAGCTGCGGTGAAAAATAAACTATACCGCTTTTATTTTTATAACGATTTATGCATCAGAACAAAATGAATATTCACCTGGTCGTCACCAGGTGTTGAAAAGTGGTGTTTAAAGGCAAAGAAGGACAATAACACTTGGCATTTGGCTGGGTTTTTTTTTAAATAAAATCTAAGCCTGAATGTAGAAATTGTGCAGAAAAACAACAACTAAAATTTTAAAAATCTGTTGATTGAGCAGCTTGTAGAAACACTTCTGGCAGCATTAAGTTGAAGTGATTGTGTTGCTGTTGAGTTTGTCCTGATCTTTGGCCCAGTTTGGTCCTTTAGCAGTCACACAGATCGTTCTATGATTTACAGGTGAGTTTAGGTGAGTTATGGTTAAAGTGTTTGTGCCGATTTCATATATGTTTCATTAAACATCCTCATCTGCTTAAACGACATTTATCTAAATGCTTCAGGGTTTGGTTTGAAAACCTAAGTCGTGCTGAYGTGTTCTTTTTAAGAGAGGAGGCTTTTCCTGACTGTCCTTTCAAACAAGTCGTACTTGTTCAGTTCTYTTTCTAATTGTACCGTCATGAACTTTAACCTTTAACCTGCAAACCAAAGCCTGCAGCTCCTGACACAGAAAAATGATTGATTTATTTTTAATTATCTGTATGAACATTGCACTGACTGACCTCAGTGTGAACTTGCTGGAACACTGACTACAAGTGAAAAACCAGTTGAATATTTTTAACTTGTGAATCCARTTTTTGTTGTTTGGTTAAATTATTGACTTCAAATGGTTTGGAAGTGGGTTTTAATTTATCCCAGATTCATGGCCGGTCGCCTCTCGAAGATTATAGCTGACGTTCTTCCTCCTTAGAGTTGTGGTGAGGAACATCTGAATGCTGCAGACTGAGCRACAAAAATGATAAATGCTCTGCTTTTATAAGAAGAGCTCAGAYGAGCAGCAGCACCTGGACTCTACTGACTCTTGAATCCTGTTGAAGCAGTGACAGTGCACTTTATTTTGTGTGCAAAACGTACACATTATGGCTTAAAATTTAATAAATAGCACACTTACATAAATCTGAAGACCTCAGACCCATGTATCATCCCCCAMTGGAAAGCGGTAGTAATGTTTTTKCTTGTGTATTTATGTGTGAGTAGTAACAAGTACTACACATGATACAGTATATTCAACATTGTCGGCCTGTTAGCAAAATGTTTCATGAATGACTGGATGGGTTTTAAGAAACTTCAAGAAAWTTTTAATTAGACATACATCTTTTTAAGTCATCCTAATTTAAGATGGCCACCACAGCTAATCAACACCAGCCGACACAACAATGGCTTTAACTCAGTATTACAGATACGGAGCTAATATTTGGTCTGAAGGTAGCTGAGAGTCATCTCAAACACGTAGTCCGAGTGCAAACAGGTTGCACGACATTTTGCAACATTGGCTGAGGTTGCGCTTCAAGGTCTTTTCAAAAATCGTTCGCTCCTTTTGAGGGATTTTAGTCTAAATMTGTGGCATGAAAAACAGATTCCAATTTCTTCAAGGAATGCCAAGCCTTTATTTATTTATTTTTTTAATATGCATCTCCTGTTCCATGAAAGTGTTCTGTCTTTAAATCATGACTGGACATTATATAACCTGCCGTACTGACCTAAATTTAGTCTGAGGGTGGGGTGGTACTGTTTGGAACTTGGCTGACCCAACAGCCTTGTCAGTCCTGGTTTTCTGTTCCTACAGTTGTAATGCAGTTGTATCATTCAAGATCTTGAGTGTAAATTGAGGGGAAACTATCATAATTTGCAAAAACTATACTGACTTATTTTTTTAATTATTTATTTATTTTTATCCATACTGTTGTACCTTAGAGAGTACTGTGGGAACATTGTGTACTAAATGTAACACAATCTTGGAGCTTTATTACACTTGTTGGTACACATTCGACAGCCTGTTTATCCTGACAACAACAGATGCATAAATGGTGACAACCTTCTGGATGCCTTCCTGCATGGTCTGCAGCTTTCCCATAAACACACACACACACACACACACGCACAAACACACAAACACACACAGAGAGACAACAGCCGGGTTCATAATTAACTCCTTTAAGTTTGTCTTCACTCAGCATCTACAGTCCAAAACCAGCTGATAAAGATAGATGTGAGAACATTTATAACTAAGGTCATTACAGCTTTTAAGCAGGCAGAGGCTGCCCGGCTATTCTCTTTGTCACAGTTTGTATTCTTAAAGAACAAAAGACAGATGAGCTGAGAGACGGACAACAGCTCAAAAACAGACGGGTTTACCTTTTCCACTCACCTCCTCAAACAGAAAAATGTCGTTGTGCGACGAAGGATGTCTCGTCTTCTTCTTGTTGTAGTTCAGAGATTGTTTTGATCAAAAACTTGTTTATCAGAAACAGAGGGGACGTCTCTGCGGCCTGCAGCGTCACCGCGTCTCACCCAATGAGAGAGCGACGCCGACACGTCACATGTCAGCGAGTCCACTTTGAAAAGGGAAACTTTTTATTCTTTCGACATGTCGATTAAAAATAAGTCTTTGTTCCTTAGCGAAAATGTCCACAAAGTTACAAGCGAGCACTCAAACGCACTCGTCCGACAGCAGAAGACAGAATGACGTGCATTAATGCTAGCTTGATTATGGTGCGTTCAAATTATATGTGGTAGTCGGAAATTTTAGTTCCGACGAGAAAAGTTACAGAACCTCGCTATTAATATGGATTGTGATAGATAATTTTTACGTGTAACAGTTTGAATCTGTGTCACGCAGTCACATACACACAGTGCTGTCCATCCATATTTGTTAGTTTCATTGATTGCATTGCTAATAGTCTGATTCTGGCAAATCTTACTAGCTTTCTGACCTGCAAATGTATCACTTTGTTAAACTTGACTACTTTCCCGAGGATCAATGAACACAGCGTCATCTGACACCAAGACAGGGGACACACACACACACACACACACACACACACACACACACACACACACACACACACACACACACACACACACA
>NW_013952442.1:1967016-1968367 GCF_001266775.1 Austrofundulus limnaeus | reverse complement strand
GACAAAATGATTAATATTGAATAATATATATGATTAGGCTACATATAATGTACGCATATATTTCATTGTGTCTGCATAAAAATAATAATAGTAGAATAGTAGTATAATAGTAGAATAAATGATGACAAAATGATTAATATTGAATAATATATATGATTAGGCTTTTTATAATTATATGCCCATTTAAACTATACACAATGAATAAAGTTTGTCAGCGGGTGGTTTGGTGGTCTCATTGCAGTGAAGCCATCTCTTCCCACCTCTTCCTCATCTTTTTTTGGGAAACCTTCAAAACAAAAACAAGAGATTTTGTTGTGTCTACACACAACTATTGTACAAGGAGGTCAATCTTATTTTCTTCATTGTACTTCCTATGTTGTCCCAATTTTACTTTTTTCCATTTTCAAATTTCTAAAAAACTTACTTCAACAAAACTCTTTTGCTGCTGCATAATATCTGTTGATAATGAACCAAAACTGCTAGTGAGCAAGCTTGTTTGAAAGTTATTCCAGTCAGATGTTCTGTATTTTGTGGTGAAGATGACACATCAGGTTTAGGGTGAAAGAGTTAGCTACATGTTAAACAGTCTGTGCCATCTGTGTAAAATTCCCTGGTGAATGCTATATCAGCAATATTTGTTTAATTTATACTGTTGCTGTTTTGTGTCAGTTAATCTAAATCAGTGTAAAAGAATAACTAACACTTTATATGATTTAT
The DNA here is from genome assembly GCF_001266775.1 of Austrofundulus limnaeus. Taxonomy (NCBI): domain Eukaryota; kingdom Metazoa; phylum Chordata; class Actinopteri; order Cyprinodontiformes; family Rivulidae; genus Austrofundulus; species Austrofundulus limnaeus. The sequence goes on along the minus strand of NW_013952442.1, from coordinate 1,967,650 downwards.
AAAGTCTCACTTAGCTTTCATAGCCGGATGGATGAACTTCGGTATAAAAACATAGCTAACATTAGCTGTCATTTCAATAGTGAACATAAAAAAGTACAGTAATATTTTACTCACAAAAATACAAAGAGTAATTAGTTCATCTTGCGTGTAATTTCTCTTGCTGAAAGCATTGTTTAAAAATTATATATCGATGTATATATAATTAGACATGATTTTATTTTAAATTCTCACTTTGAGATCCTGGAAAGTAATGTTTGCAGGAGAAAAAAGAAACAATGTCGAAGAACACAAAGTGTGTCCAAATCTGTCAAGTTGTGTGGTCTGTACTTTGTAAAATGAAATAAACTGAATATGTAAGAAAAAAAAAGAATAGCAGGCCTTAAAACACTACAGCAGAGGGACAAAGACTGTGACAGACACTGTAGGGAAAATGAAAAAGCTCAAGTGGAATAAAGATATTCAGAAAGAAAAWGTTTTTGTTTTAGAATAAACTTTTTTTTCAAGTGAGTTAAATAACTGAACCTTTTTTGTAATTATTTTGTAATTGTTTTTTATATTGTGTTTTGTGACTAGTCAATTTTCTAAAGCAGTGGTTCCCAAACTTTTCAGCTTTTGACCCACAAAATAACAGTAG
>NW_013952442.1:1962946-1965516 GCF_001266775.1 Austrofundulus limnaeus | reverse complement strand
GATGAAGCCGGTTTGTGTGTCACATTTTTAATACTTATCCTGTCAAAAAATAAAGCGGACGACTCAGCGGTGACGATTGCTGCTTCGCTTTACGTTTGGTTTGCAAGACAGCTGTGTGCTCGAGTCAGTGTTTCTCATTGTTTTGCTGTGGCCTTTTGTTGTCTTTGATATTATTTTACGGTCCGTGTCATTTGTGGGGATGTTATGTACCACTGTACCTCAAAGCTGTTGCTGATCGACTGCTTCCCTTCACAGAAACGTTATACTCAGATGGGAGTGCATTCTTTAATAAACACKGCCTCGCTACAGAAATGATTCAGGAGTGGTTTGATGATTAAAACCAAACACTGAAGTCTTGAGTTTGGCCTCTGTGTTCTCCAGATCTGATTTCAGTTGAGCAGTTATGGGTTTGTGGATATGTTTGATTCATGAAGATCCTACTTTATATTTTAAAACGGTAAAGAATCAGTAACCCTACTATCTTTCAGACAATTAACCGTTAAGGATAAAAACTTGCTGCACTCTGCCATTTCACTTACATCAAGTAATTATGTGTTAAAGGGGTAGTTTACATTTTAAGTGTGGAAACGTTACAACAAATGAGTATCTTACTTGCTGTACACAACATTTACAATGTAGAGAGTTTGTTCAACAGACTGATGAGCTAATGGCTAGTCCGATTATAGCTAAGACAAAAGTGAATTGCTGCAGTTTGAAACAGCTACAAACTTCATAGTGATTCATGCAAATGCTATTTCATAGACCTGCACACCCACTGTCAGTTTCACATTGCACAGTTCTTATAATCATAGGATTATTTGCAAATGTAAATAACACCAGCGGCAGCGAGCTGTAGCACTTCCAGTGTAGTTTGGTGTCATTCAAGATGTCTGAAATATTTTTAAAACAAAGCTTCAGCCATGATCAGATCACTTATGTGGTGTGAAACAGCTGCATCTCACTGATAAACCTGCTCCAAAAATGGCTACAACCGCCTTCCTTCCTTCGATTTTCATATTTTTAGCTACAGTAAATGTCCCGACAGTCACATTTTTATCACACATATTAGTTAGCTGGCAGACGAGACCAAAACAAAGTAGAAAGAACTGAAACACTTGTAGTTTCATGTATTTTTTAACAAGTAACACATGACTGAAATCCTAGCTTTCTAAGCCTGTTTGCGAAGTACAAACTTGCCTAAACTGGTTAAAGATGATCCCGTCCTGTTCATAACTCAATCAGCTGTTTGACACAGAGATCTGTGTGAGAGGATGAGCAGTTGTGACACATTTATGGAAAAAACTCGTCTGAGATTTAGTCTCCTTTTATCACTCACTCAACTTTGATTTTTTTTTTTTTTTGCACAAAACTGATGTCTGCGGTGGATGTTTAATGGGCTCTGTTGTGTTTCAGCAGCTGTGTGCGTTTTCTGGTCAGAGGGTCTGTTGGGTTTTGCCATCATAAACTACAGGTTCCTGTTTTTATGTCCTGTGTGAAAGAGTGACGTCTCGTCAGGCTGAACATTCATGTGTCACATGCTTTCACCCCCACTGATACTCTGCTCCATGGGTCAGTGGCGCGAACACACACACACACACACACACGTGCACACACACGCTCCTACTGTCACATGTTGTATGAACACAGTCAGGAAAAAAAGAGTCCATTTTTAGCAGTAATATCTTTTTCCTGGAGATTTTGATTCTTGATAGTCTGGCATTTGAAACATTGCGTGAGACAGTCAGGTCTCTAACAACACACTGTGGACTCTTTCTGTTCAGTAATGCTGTAGTTCTGGGGATTAAAGGAACATTTAGCCATTTGAAGTGTGGTTTTGTGGAGAACTTAGAACATATTGTTTTTAATTAGTACCTTCAATGAGCTGTTTGGAGAATGTTGATCAGCTAATGGCGAGTTTGAGTGCAGACTGAAAATGGCCTGCCATTCTTAAACAACTCCAATTTCTAAAATTTCATAGCACTTAATGCAAACTATATTTGTAGACCTTTATGCTTCCTATAACATTTCATTGAGTGGTTATTAAATAACAATCTTTAATATTTTACAAGTGCAAATGGCAGCAGCAGTAGTGAAAAGTAGCCCTTCGAATGCAGCCTGGTATCATAATCAGCAGGGTTGTCAGAATATTTCTGTCAGTATAAATGTGAAGTTTAAACAATGGAGCTACACAGTTTTTGAAAATGGAGTTTTTAAGAGGATAAAATCCACTTTCGACTCACGTTCACTCAGATTATCAGTGTGAGATAATAATTGTTTCAAGGTTTCCACAGAATCCTGCTTTTAAATGTCCACATCTTTCTAAAATATCATAAAAAACATTTATCCACCCATCCATTCATCCATCCATTTTCTGTACACGCTTCTTCCTTTTCAGGGTTGCGTGGGTCACTGGTGCCCATATCCAGCAGTCACAGGGTGAGGGGTGAGGTACACCCTGGACAGGTCGCAAGTCCATCACAGGGCCAACAAAAAACATTTATACTTTCAATCATTTGTAGCACCGCACATTGTTATATTTGTGCTTCCAGTTGGTTCAGAAGTGTTGGGTG
>NW_013952442.1:1960899-1962636 GCF_001266775.1 Austrofundulus limnaeus | reverse complement strand
TGGGCATAGTAACAATATTTTTATACTACATTTATCCGTTTTAAATATACTAACCTCACTCCTTTGTAACAACTAAGACAAAAATGTAATTAATTTAGAAAATATTTTCAGGACCCCACCTTGATGTTTCAGGACCCCAGTAGACCTGTGCCCACAACTATTTTTGGATGATTAATATTTGTATCAGGTCAACTAACCATGGGCACAGTAACAATATTTATTATTCTACTTTTATACATTTTAGGCAACTAAGAAAAAAATGTAATTAATTTAGAAAATATTTTCAGGACCCCACCTTGATGTTTCAGGACCCCACTTTGGGTCCCGACCCCAACTTTGGGAACTTGTGGAAGTTGCATTCACGTACAACTGGAAATTTGATAACTATAGGGAAAGATGGAGATACAAAACGATAATGACGTTATTTCTGATAAGTTTAGCTGCATTTTTTATTTAGACTTTTGCACTTTTTATATAAATTTAAAAAGGCTATTATAATAATAATAATAATGTTAAATTACAGACTTTTGACAAAAAATGTAACTGAGTTGTAATTGAGTTTATCATACGTAATACTGATTATATAAAAATAAATAAACTTATCACCAGTCACGTATTTTTTCTTAATTCATTTATTACTTTAAATAGTGATAAATAGTTAACTAAATGCCTATTTCCATTTGTTTTAATAACTTCCACTCTGACTTCCCAATTTCGTGATACACTTAAATGCAACATTCGGTGTGGGCGAGCTGTGGCGCGCGGTGGTAGAAGCTTTGCGGAAGTGAGTGAAACAGTAGTCATATGACCAAGCAAGCTGCAGCAGCCTGAGAATATGTTATCCCGAAATGGATAAATATTCTTGGACACGGTGACAAAACATCACCCCTCAGCAGCGGCCTGACGTCGTGCTCCGACAGGGTGAGTTCGTGTTGCTGCTGTTCCCAGCTGTTTTACGAAAGTTAGCAGCATGGCTAACACCGGAGAGGCTAGCTAAGCAGCAAGAAGAGGAGAATCCTGCTTCCGGTTCTTCTGGTCGTGATGTTTCTTTCTGTTTCCACAGATGGAGGAGATAAAAGTATCTCCTGACTACAACTGGTTCAGAAGCACTGTGCCCCTGAAGAGAGTGAGTACTACTGCTCTGTGTGACTTTCACTTTAATCAGTCAAAGACATGGATATAAGTTTAATATGGTGACCAACGTCCCACATGTTTTAAGATAAAATGAAAGAACGAGCTTAGATTTTTTTTAATGTTATATGTTTAAAGTTTGTTTGTCAAGTTGCTAAGTGTAAATAATGAATACTGGATATTTGCATAATATTTTTATTTAATTGGATATGAGCTTGATGATAACACATGTTGGACTCTGCAGGTTTTACTTGCAGCAGATCTCGCGTGTGTAAATTTGTGTGCATGCAATGACAACATATCACTTCACTTCTGTGGGTCCTCGACATGCCATTCTCAATCTGTGAGGACAGTGTTTCTAAATCTTTTCAGCTTTTACCCCACCTAAAGAAGTCACAGAAACATATGAGCCTGACTTGAGATTGCTAATAAGTCATTTATTATTTATTTATTATTATTATTTTACATTTATTTTTTATTCATCATTAAAACGTTAGTCAACTACAATTTTAATCTCTTTGTAAAACATATTGATATTTACCTTATTTAATATGGATTATATTTCAGGAAATATTACACACACACACACACACACACACACACACA
>NW_013952442.1:1936483-1960873 GCF_001266775.1 Austrofundulus limnaeus | reverse complement strand
TGTGTTGCTGATCTGTAAAATGGAGGCAAACAGTGAGGTTACTTCCATTAGAGCTGGCAGCACCTGTATTGATCACATCACATTTTCTTTTTATAATTGAAAATCATTGTTTTATATAAAGTTGTGGTCAAAAAGCATACTCTTTAATCATATGGTTTTCCATAGCTGGACATGAGTAAACTTTAGATTTGGGTAAATGTGGTGTATTGATTTTTTTTTTTTTATTGGGTCACTCGTTTGTCCCTCTCTTCTTTACAGTCTTTCTCAGTTCATTGTGATTCATCACTTTRTGCACAGCTTTCTAAGGTCCCATTTTATTTTTTGTTGAACTTTAGTATTAAATGATGTCACTACATTTACCAGAGTTAATCAGGACCTGACCTTGTTCATGTCTCTTACATTTTTTCTGTTTTGTTTATTTCAGATTATTGTTGACGACGATGACAGTAAGGTGTGGTCTTTGTACGATGCTGGCCCAAAGAGCATCAGGTGTCCCATCGTCTTCTTGCCCCCTGTCAGTGGGACAGCTGAGGTGTTCTTCCAGCAGGTTCTGGCCCTGACAGGCTGGGGCTACAGAGTCATCTCGGTGAGCCCAAAACTGCAGGAACCTTGTGGTCCATTTCACATGTTCTTATTTACTGACATCCTCACAAGGAGGGTCGCATCTTTCACATATTTTTCACCATGAACTTTATGCATTCCACAACTTTAAGCAGATTATTAATAGACAAGTCATCTCACGACTGTCATGGACATTATTCACTACAACACAAATGATTAAAATGAAATCCAGGCTTACTTTCAGTAAATTATTAATAATTCAAAATTTAAGCAATGCAAAATACTAAATGTACCAGTAGTTAGAGCTATCAAACAGCCATGATTTTCAGACTAGACATCAAATTAAATGTCTTTTAACAGGTACTAAAAAGCATGAACACATAACCCCGGTCCTGGCTTCTCTCCATTGGCTTCCTGTTCACCTGAGAATTGATTTTAACATTTTATTGATGGCTTTTAAAGTTTTTAATGGTCTGGCCCCGTCATTTTTATGTGATCTTCTTAACATCTACACTCCAGTCAGAGCACTCAGGTCTACTAACCAGTTCCTGTTAGATGTCTCTAGATCCAAACTGAAATCTAGAGGTGACCGGGCCTTTGCAATAGCTGCTCCAAAGCTATGGAACAGTTTACCTCTTAATAATCGGTCAGCAGAGACTGTTGAGGCCTTTAAATCTTTGCTGAAGACCCATTTATTTTCTTTGGCTTATGTTTAAGATTTGAAGGTTCATTTAGAGCTTTTTTATATATTGTGTTTCTGTATTTGCATCTATAATTTTATTTTTTTATTTTTTTGATGTCTTGACCGAACTGTGAAGCACTTTGGTCAGCTTTTGTTGTTTTAATGTGCTATAGTCCACTTAAAGTTTTTATATCACATTTCAGTACAAAGTACTCTTTTATTGATCAGATTAAGATATCTAAATTATCAGAAAAAGCAACTAGATTTACTTCATTTGTTGAAAATGTTTTTATCTTGTTGATTTTATTTGTTCATTTGATGGATTATATTTTCCAGCTGCAGTATCCCATCTACTGGGATCTCATGGAGTTCTGTGACGGTTTTCGTAAACTCCTGGATCACCTTCAGCTGGATAAGGTGAGACTCTGTCCCCAGTTTCCTTACAGAGGCCTTATCTCTTTGTAAGCTGGTTTTGTGATGTCTAATGACAATCTGATGTCCTCAGATCCACCTGTTTGGAGCATCTCTGGGTGGATTCTTGGCTCAGAAGTTTGCCGAGTACACACACAAATCTCCCAGAGTTCACTCTTTGGTCTTGTGTAATTCATTCAGCGACACGTCCATCTTCAACCAGACATGGACGGCTAACAGGTGCTTCGATCGGACGCCTCAAACGGTCTCCTCTGAAGGTTTGAGTTCAGTCTTCATGCTGTTGTTTTTCTGTTACTCTGCAGTTTCTGGATGATGCCAGCCTTTTTACTCAAAAAGATTGTTCTGGGGAACTTTGCTAAAGGACCTGTGGACCCTAAAATGGCAGATGCTATTGACTTCATGGTAGACAGGGTAAGTGAGCCCAAGTGTGTTCATGAGTGTTACGGTCTTCCTAGTGTTTTACTTTTTTAATCTATATTGAGATTTTGGACATTTTAAAGTTGATTCTGTAAAAAGTTTGATTAAATAAAATCAGGACAGGCCATTTCCTAAACCTTTGCACCACTGTTAATTTTATATTAGTTATTTACATGGAGTACTGTGGTTATTTGTGTATACAAATATCTGCAGGAGAAAGTAACAGTTCGAGTGCACTTTGGACTGGAATGATAAGCTTGTAATAGTTTATCCAACCACACCCTTTGCCAAAGGGGAATTTTATCATCAAATAATTCCAGTCTTTAGAATTTCACAGCTGTTCATGTAAGAGCGATTGTTTAAATATTTACATTGCCGAATGTTAATATTACGAATATTAGGAAATCCTTGCTGGAAATGATCCAGGCTACGTCATGCTGCTGTTTGTTCTTGCAAGTAACAGCAAATCTTCACTTAAATAACAATATATTGACAAATTAATAGTGATGTGAGGGTTTATAGCATAGTTTTTGCATGAACCATTTTAAAATCTTTTGAACTGGAGCTGTTAAAAAATCAGTTCGCTTTGGTCAAGGCTGGATTTTGACTAGCTGTTAGCTTGTCAGTTCTGTCAGAATTAAACTTTACTTTTAAACTAAAGGACATTCAAAGAGTCACCTACAGTGTGGGTATTAATTGTTCAGAGTCTTTTCTCAGAACYAGTTTCAAAATGCTGCTGCTGACACCTTTTCACATGTTCATGTCTCTGCTCTGGTATTTGTACACTGAGGCTATAAATAGAGATGACACACTCTCTGTTTACTAATAAAAACTACATGTGACTTTAACAACCCCAGAGAAAGCAAAAATGATTGTAAATATAAAGAAGTATTGTTGATGAATTGGTGTGTTGTGATGAAGAAATGGAAACATGTAAGTTGAAACTGATGTATTAAAGCAGAAAAAAACAGAACAGGTGATTATAATTCATGAAACACGTATGTTTCATAAATCATTTATTATTACCTGATATACCTGACTATACAAAAAACACTGTTAAGGTAAAAGCAGCACAGMCAAAAAATATAAAGGAGAAGTGAAATAATGAAATGTTTCTACTGAAGACCACAGCTCACAGCTGGTATCTGTCAGTGTTCCTAAATGAGTTTTGTTTCTGCCATTCTTGTTAAAAACTCTTTTCATTTATACTTCTATTGGCAAACTGTTGTAAATTATAAGACCCCTAAACAAAACAGAAAACTGTTTAGTGTCCATTACCTGTTGTACTATGTTGGGAAACTCCTTACATCTGAAACAAGGCCATAAACGTTGCTATTTTTATATAAAATGACAAAACTTGTTTGAAAAACATCCTCACAGGTTTTACAGCAGACTGAGTTGCTTGGGCTCAAACAGTTACACTATGGAAACGATTTGACAAAATCATGAAGCACAACTATACAGTACCTGAGCAGATGAAAGTAGTTCACTTGTAAAACACATGAAGATCATTTTGGTGTAAATAAGAGAAGAAATATTTTTAAACCACTGGGACACTCCCATTTGCCTGTTAAGTCCAATGCATCTTGTTCTAAAGCTTGTAGTGAATTACCCTATGAAATTAGGACCAGCCTAACCTTCACAAAATAATCCAGCAAGATCTTGCAAAATGAAATCAGGAAATAATGAAATACCCCTCTGATCATGAAGTGAAAAATGAAAACTTGTGACCTGGTCAGATTTCTCAAAATAAAGTAATTTATTTTAGATATATGAACAGGAATAAACATACAAACATTTCTTAAAAATATTATATGAATAAGTGACACAAGTTATATATTTTCGGCATAAAAATTCCACTCAGAGTTGACAAAAACAGTAAATTTCAGGTGTTGTAATTTACTGGTACGCTACTTGACTAAGTTTTTAAGTAAATAAGAGAGAAAAAGGTAAAGATTTAGCTTTAAGAAATAGGAGGAAAAGAAGATTAGTGAATTTGGCACTTGTTCTTTAAACACTGACCAGACCAGCAAACAGCGTCAGGACMGGACATCTCCGAGGGCTAGACTTCAGCTTTTATCTCAGTAAACGTGTTTCTACCTTTTAGACGTCTTCCGTCAATTGAACAGGCAGGCAGGTAGAATGTTTTGAGATTGACCGCCTCGTAAGTCTGCAGGTGGATGATGTCTCCTTGACAGCTCGGAGGGAGATGCCTCTCGCCTCTCCATAACTAGCCTCAGCGGGCTCCAGGCTGGAATCAGTCAGGTGCTTCTCGGCAGCAAAACTAGGTTAGTAACTTCCATCCAGGTTTACATCCATGCAGGTGTCGAGAGATGGACACCACCTCAGAGAAAACCCAGTCAGAACCATCCGCTCCGACGAACAATGAACAACTACTTAACTGTGAGAAGAGAAAATTAGTTCTGAGAGGAGGGAAAAAGAGAGAAGAGGTGAGAAAGTAAATAATCTGGGCTTCTCACACTTGGTTCGGCCAGCTGCAAGTTCTTATCAGCAAAAGACCTTGAAGCTGCAAAAGGCAGACTTAACATGCTGTCTTAAAAATCACTTCACCTAAGCTTATAAGTCAAACCTTTGCATCACTGGATTAATAGTGAACTAATTTAATCATTAAATCAATAAAAAAATGATAATAAAACCATGATTAATACCAGTACTAAGAAAAAAAACATTAAAAACACATTTCCACTCTTTTTCCTTCACAGTGTCAAACTCTGGAATAAAGAGACATGCAAAGATTAATTCAATAAGCTTGAGTAATGATATATTGATCATAACCTCTTTTAAAAGATTAAATGAGATAACATATATATAGGACTTATTGTCCTATTCACTTAAAGAAAATAAAACACTTTAAAATGATTTTCTTCTTATAAGTGGAAAAAATAAAATCAAAGACAAAAATAGAAATGAATATTTCACCAGGGTTACCCCTACAAGCTTTTTGACTTTTGTTTTTCCTGCTTGACAGCACGATCTGCATACAGGCCCTGAACAGTTTTACGTTTTTCATGTTGATCATGAAATAAAAACAAGTGGTACTAAAACGAAACCTTGTGGAACACCCATTTTGTAACATTTTGTAAAGGAAACCCAGTTTTATAAACATTATGGACATAACTAATTACAATGTTTGTTTTAGAATTGTCAATCAAAACACTTCATTAGGCTAAAATGTTCTTATCCAACTAACAAAGCATTTTCTAGTGTTTTTTGATTAATTTCTCTGGTTTTTCAGTAACTATGGAAAGGTTTCAAAAGTAAAACAGAGCTTGGTTTGAATACTTGATCAGAATTACCAGACTTCAAAACTGAAGTATGAGTTCCTTTTTATTTACAAAGTTCACCATTTTCAAAGAATAATTTGTTTCCCCACAGAGTAAAAGATGTTGTTGTTAGAATGCTATAGTATTTACCCTCTGATATGTTGTCCATCTACAGCTGGAGACTTTAAGCCAAAGTGAGCTAGCTTCACGACTAACACTCAACTGTCAGAACTCGTACGTGGAGCCCCACAAAATAAAAGAAGTTGCTGTGACCATCATAGATGTAAGTGTTTTCCTGTCAGCTTGTTGTGTTTCCTCTGTGTTCACACTATAACCACCTGAGTAATGTTTCTCCTGATGTTCAGGTGTTTGATCAGAGCGCTCTGTCTCTGGAGGCCAAAGAGGAAATGTACAAACTGTATCCTAATGCCAGGAGAGCTCATCTGAAAACTGGAGGAAACTTCCCGTACCTGTGCAGGAGTGCTGAGGTCAACCTCTACATACAGGTATGTTCTGCTTCTGCAGTCTATTTTAAAAGCTGCAACAGCTGAGATTCTCTTCTTGTTCCTCATTCACAGCATTAACTGCAGTCATTTAGAAGTTTGCTGGTTATCTGTTTAAAAGGAACGTAACAGGAAAGTTTCAAAATGTTCAAGTGGAATGGGTTTTGGGCCACAGCATCTTTAACAAAGAGTTGCATTTCAAGCTTTTTAAGAAATGTAAACATATAGAAATCGTTTATCTCCTATAACAGATTCCAAATCTGACATGGAAAGAGGCCTAATTTAGAGATTTCTTCCACAACATGTGACTGATTAGCAATTACTCACAGATTTGTTTAATTCTGGGGAGAAACAACTATTACAGACACAACATGTAGATTTTCTGACACTGAGGGCTGATGATGAGAAAGGTTGTTGTCTGCAGAAACCTCTTTGCTCTCAGCTCTGTCGTTCTGTCATCCAGACCAGTCTCATGACAAACTGAAACAGTCATAAGAAACATGTGACTTTGTGTTTATGCAAAATAAACGGGACAAATGTCAAAGTGAAATATTTTAGCACCATCTGGTTTTTTTTTTCTAATTTTTCTTATAACATGCTTTAAATATTACTCCTCTACCTACTGAAAAACCCTATTGCCCAGGCCGCTCTTGCAAAAAAGAGATCTGCAATTGCAATGGGATTTGCCTGGTTAAATAAAATAAAATAAAATAAAATAAAATAAAATAAAATAATTGATATTTGTGATTATGCCATGGTAAAGTTCTGACAAAATATTTGTGATGCAGTAAAAAATAACTAAATATTATGAAGTTTTTAAACCTGGTCATTACCAGGTTTTTCAGCCTAAGAAAATCTGATACACAGAGTTTTAAATTAGATGTAAAATTTATTATGTTCTCATGTTTTTTATTACTTGGACATTCACTAATAATGTCATTAGTCACATTCATTTAAATTGCTCTGCCCTAATAGGACACAGTCCAGGAATAAAACAGACTCTGAATCAGCTGTTTTATTCTTTGCTATAAAAAAATAAAATAAATAAAATTCAAGCAATCAAATTTTATGCTGTGTTTGAAAACAAAACATAAAAAAACCCAGCAACCTTCTGTTCAGAAAAAGAAGTTAAAATTAATACTGTCTGTTATTTTTCATCCTGTCTGGATGTGCTGTGGTTTCATTGCGACTCATCACAAGGTTCGATTCATCAGAATTAATGTTTGTATTGTTTCTCAGATTCACCTGCGTCAGTTCCAYGGGACCAGGTACGCTGCCATTGATCCCTCCATGGTGAGCGCCGAGGAGCTGGAGGTGCAGGGGAGCCACCTGAGCAGCAAGCAGGACTCTGAGGAGCAGTGAGGCGACGTTCACCTGCAATCTAACAACTCTAAACAATTTCAACTCTTTTTGATTCTCTGGCTGAACTCRCATCATCGGACGTTCCAGTGATTCTTTTCTATAGAGCTCAACAGTCAAATCAGCAAGCCGGCTGAAAATATTTTTACTTGTCAGATGAAGCAATATTTTCATATTGACCTGTATACAGATGGTACATGACCGCCGCTTTGCTTTGAAACATACACAATACTTTGCCTTATGTGGAATGAATCGTTGCACTCATAAACTGCCTGAACTGTGTTCATGTCTGTGTGCACGTTGAGCTGTAGTTAACAGTGTTGGCTGTTAACAGAAAGATGAACACGCTGGTTATACAGAGACATGCTGTATATCTGACAGTCTGTGTAATTCACTATGATGAAAGTGCATTTCTTATTTGTATTGAAATACAATATATATGTATATATTTATTTTTTTCTTTTATCACGTTTCACATTTTGTGGGATTTTTACATCGACCAGATGGTTGTTGGAGCCTGAATTTTTGGGGATTACAGAACTTCCTTTTAGCTTAAAGATCCTGAAATGTTTCCAAGCTTGTTCTAAACGTCTGATGTTTTGGACCCACCACAGTCTGCCCAGGTAGTGTATGAGGATGAGACTGAGGAGTGCAACAGTTGCTTCTCAACCATAGAGTTGATTGATTGAAGATACTATGATGCACTTCCAAGTTAGCTCAACTGCAATCATGGAAAAACTGAGTTTGCACTAAGATTTTTTGCAAAAAATATATATACAAATATATTTCTGAGGTTTTAAGCAACATTATGCGTGTTGTTCTTTGGGTAAGCTTAGAGACCATTCAAATGATTCATTGATGTGCTTCTCTAAGACATTGAGTATCATTTCAAGACCTCGTTTTTTACATAGTTTTATAAAAAGTTTAGAAGTAAAAATAGGTGAAGTTATTTTCTCTGGATAATTGATGACACTGGAAACCTGGTAATAAGTTCTCTTGACTCCCTTATTTCCTGTATATTTAAAAAAAATCCCATGGAGTGCTCTTCTGGGAATCCCACCTCCTGGATGTTCAAGCATGATTTAGATTCTTACAAAGAATGTTCATTTGGGGCTTTTAATAATTTATTGGAACTAACATGTTTTCTGTGTTGAATCTTTTAAGTATTTATCAGTTTAAAAAAAATTAATTTAGTGCACAAGTTTTAATTTATTGACTTTCTTTGAATCCACACAAGTTTAAAATTATAAATCCATACATTCATCCAAATCTTCCAGTAAGTGGTGCTGAAAGTTTTAGGATGGTTTAAGTTTTTTTTTTTTACTAGAATGACCCTGTTTTACCAGTTGTTAGTTTATCCAACACGAAGCCATTTAGAAATGACCTGGGATTCTGAAATCCTCAGTTCCAACACCTGGACAAGTTTTTCAGCTGTCACAAGGTCTGGAAGAAGACTCAAACGTCACCCTCAGATAAAAGCATGCAGCACGATGGCTCAGTGGTTAGCACTGACACCTCACAGCAAGGTCCTGGTTCAATCCCCAGTTTGGACTGGGGCTTTTCTGTGTGGAGTTAGCATGTTTTTGTATTTGCATGGGTTTTCTCTGGGTACTCTGGTTTCACCCCTGATTAAATAATGGTAAATTTAAAAAAAAGAAACTTGGTTAGAAGCTTTAGGAAGAACTCAAGAACCACTAAAGCTCAGGTCTGTCATGAATTGGAAACTGCTGATAGATTCTGCTTAAACTGAACCCAGTTTACAGTCATGAACTGATGTGTCAACCAACGAAGAAGCCCCCACGCCAACCTGCGAAGGGACACCTAATCACTTAGTGGAAATGTATCTGTATTTATGATGCATGTTTAGTTTTTACCGTGAGGGTTAGGAATTCCACAATAAATTTAAACATRCAAATTCTTGTGTTTTAGATAGTCAAAACTGTAGATTACTCCCTGCCAAGTGATCATGGAAATCATTAAAAGCCTTAAACATTCATGCAGTGTATGAACTGTGTAACAGTCCTGCAACGTTACGTTTCAAAAAAACATTTTAATCTGCATAAAATGCATAAATTTAACACTTTCTACAAGTAGTCGTGAAGCCACCGAATGAAAATCCAAAACTTACCCCACACTGATTTGTAACTAACAAGTCAAAGAACTCGAGAACATTTACAAGATCTAAAGTTCCACCCCCCAAAACTAATTAAAATGTGACATTTTAATCAAAGCATTAAAAAAAATACAGAAAAACAAAATTAATAAATTACATAAAATAATTTGTGCAAAGTCAAAAGTAGAATACATTTTCCATCAGTGAATGCTTAAAAAGGTCAGAGCACTGCAATACAACAGATGAATACTTCCTGTCTTCTGTCAATCAAAATACAATTTTAAAAGGTTGTATCTACTTTACGACAGAAGAGAACACCAGGCTATCAAAAACAATTTCTGCTCACAAAGTAAGAAAATCACTGTTAATCGCACCACTGGTACTGCTTTCAGAATGTCGAATCTCAGTCAGTAAAAAAAGGCACCAAAGTCCCCCCTGCCGTTCCGTTTGAACTGGTTCCCCTGAACAGAAACGAAGATCTGGTGCTCCATCAGATCCTGGACGGCTCGGCTGCAGGACGCCTCCTTGTTTCGGCTCAGCTGACGGCTGAGCTGCCACTTCCTGCCTGAGACGGAGGCCGCATCTCCGTCGGCGYTGCTGGAGTCTGCTGACCCGGTCTGGACAGAGGCCGAGCTGCTGTTGGTAGAGGTTAACGTGGAGTGTGGATCTGTGATGCCCTCCTGCTGCTTGTCTGCAGCCGCGTCTTCTGCAAACAAAGCTTCTGTCAAATACTTCTCCTGCTAACAACGAACACACTGAAGCTGCTGCTCACCTTCAGTCCTGTCAGCAGGAACCTGATGTTCTTCATTTCCTGGTTTCACCAGAATCACACCGAAGCCTTCGTTGTTGTGGATCACATTGTTCTCCATGGTGATGGCTGGCATCCCAACCATCTCACCGGCAAAGTCCTACAGGCACGAGTTTGTATTTCAATCTGTATCAGGAGCATGCATTAACTTCCACTCATTTCTGTAATTTGACCCTAAACCTAACCAACCCCAGTGCATACCTAACCTTAACCCCAAGCTAAACCCAGTCCACAACCTAACCCCTAAACCAAAAATGGTGTTCTACCATATTAGTACCAGGCTTTAGTCCCAGAAAGGACTACTGATTGTGCAAAGTTAGGTGTTTATAACAGAAAAGGTGCTAAAAAGGTAACAAAAACCAGGTACACACAAACATTTACACAGCCTTCCTATTTTCAGTCACTTCTCATTCCAGAATATTCACAAAGACTCTAATGTTCTGCAGTTTTTGTTTCAGACTTAAGTCTTCCAGAAGCCRTCATGTATCACCTTGATCAATATCCCGTCCTTGCAGTGATGGATGCCGTTACCAACCAGCATGCAAACGCTGCCGGGGTAAATCTCCACACCGGCCCCCTGCAAACAGCAACGCTACTGATCAGCTGATGAAGCAACAAGTTTGTCTTAAACAGACGACACTCCAGAAGAACACGGAGTCCCCAAAGGTTTCCACCAGACCAGGCATTAACCGTCGATCAGAGCTCACCTTGGAGCCGTACAGGTCACACATGTTCATGGTGAGGCGCGCAGATGTCCGCACGGTCACACCGGTGGTCTCGCACTGCAGCACACAGTTCTCCATGTTCAGAGTGCCCTGACGCACGCCTGAATAATCCACAAGCAGGAACACGATGAAACGCATTAGCTCCTTGCTGCTATGTGTAGAAGTACAATTTCAACTGAAATGCTGCTGTAAATGGATCCCTGATTAACATCAGACTTTACTTGATAAACATTTATTTTAACTGTCAAATAAAGACTGTAAAAATACTGTAGGCTTTCAGTTTTGTAAATTTTAAAAAATATTTTAACACAGATGGAGACTT
Organism: Austrofundulus limnaeus; assembly: GCF_001266775.1. NCBI lineage: Eukaryota > Metazoa > Chordata > Actinopteri > Cyprinodontiformes > Rivulidae > Austrofundulus > Austrofundulus limnaeus. The sequence continues at coordinate 1,949,667 of NW_013952442.1, read as the reverse complement.
TTTACACGCAAAGCATTCTGGGTAAATGATGACATGGATAGGTCCTCGGTGTGAGCGAGCTCTATCCACCCTGAAGGTTAATCTTGGACAATTTCTGACGATCGACTCTTTTAAAGGAAACCAGAGAGCGTTGACAGAGAGGAGAAGGTAGAAATGACTTAACCTGTAACTGAAAATATAGATGGAGGACAACAGAGCTGCTTCATGGAAGAAGAACCTCAGCTTAGCCTGTTAGCCTTTGCGCTAGCGCCAATGCTATACTGCCTTATATGTATTAGCTCGGTGCTAGTGCGACAAACAAGCTAAATTGAGGTCCTCCATCCATATTTTCAGTTGCAGATTGAGTCATTTTTRCGTTCCCCTCTCTGTCGTGGATGGAGGACCTCAGTGACGAGAGAAGAATGTGTAGCGCTGAGCTAATACATATGGTGATTCAATTCAATTCAATTCAATTCAAAAATACTTTATTGATCCCAGAGGGAAATTAGGTGTTGTTGCAACTCATTTAACTAAAGAATTATTGTAGATGCTGATGGCTGTGGGCAGGAAAGATCTTCTGTAGTGGTCTGTATTACAGCGAAATTGAAGAAGCCTCCTTCTTGAAACTGAAGAAACCTGATAGCATCAGAGCTAATGCTAAAGCTAACAGGCTAAGCTGGAGTTCTTCTTCCATGAAGCAGCTCTGTTGTCCTCCACCTATATTTTCAGTTACAGGCTGAGTCATTTCTACCTTCTCCTCTCTGTCAACGCTCTCTGGTTTCATTTAAAAGAGACGATCTTCAGATATTGTCCAAGATTAACCTTCAGGGTGGATATAGCTCGCTAGCAGCCTCGCACCGAGGACCTATCCACGTCATCATTTACCCAGAATGTTTGTGTGTAAATAAAACGGCCCTGTCCATGTAATATATTTTTAAACTTTTAGTTTAAAAATGATAAAAACCAAACATCCTACAGTATTTTTAGTCTTTATTTTACAGTTAAAATATATGTTTATGAAATAAAGTCTAATGTTAACACTAATCATGGATCTCTTTAATGTGCTGCTGAAGCAGCTCACATGGCAAATGCCTAAATAAATAGTGGGCAACATGTTCTAAATGTATGTACATTTGAGTCAAAAGATGCAGGACACCCTTTTATTTTAGAAAGAAAAGGGAAAAGGACATGTGAATAGCCCAACAAGTAACAGGTGAGGGGGCCTATCTTTTAGGCTAATTGCAGAACATGGACGCCACCCAGAAAGCTGCCATATTGGATCAAGATGAGCTCCCCTCACCTATGACTTGCTGGGTTATTCAGAAATGTCATTTTCCCATTTCTTTCTGAAACAAATGCATGTCCTGTGACTCTTGACTCAACCTGTGGTTCAAGCACTCAGTGGGCTGCTCGTTAAAAAACTAGAACAAGACTAGCCATGAGCCTGTTGTATGTTTTTCTTTTTAACTTGTCAGTGAGACAAACACCTGCGGTTTCACTTGCATGACAGAATGCAGAACATTTTGTAGCTGGTTTAATCTATGGTTAACCAACTGGTCAGCATCAAACAGGTTTCTGAGGATGAAATACTCACACAGAATGCCTTCAATGGCATCGTGCTGGATGAACTTAATGTTGGACAGTCTGACATCAGCTCCTGTGGATTCCACAAACGAGTCACCTTTGGCTATTTTCTCAATCACAACTTCATCGGGAAACCCAAAACCTGGAACACAGAACGCACCAAATKAATACATTCAATCATATTAGGTTTTCTTATTAGCTGTTTTGCTTATAATTTGTGCAATGGCTCAAACTTTATTGATTTGAAACAGTTCTAAAAAAATAAAATTAAATCTTTTTACTGCCAACTGACTAAAACACAAAATGAGACATCAGTGGAAAATAAGGGGGGAAAAAAAAAACAAGAGAGGTTCCAAAAAAACATCTACTTTTAGAGCTTTTTTTTTTTTTACCTTCAATGGTGATGGAGTCTGGTATGAAGATGGGCTTGCTGACACTGTAGACTCCTGGAAGAATGATCACCACGTCGCCCTGATGACATGCATCCACAGCTGACACTGGCTCTGTGTGGAACTGAAGGAAAGACACAGCTCATCCACTACTCGTGTACAGAGAGCAGAGTTGTGACCCTGCCTTCAAACAGCAACATGCACGTCATATGGTTCAAATTAAATGCAATGAAGGCAAAAAAATAAATAATTAAACTCAGAACAACCGCTTCCTTCTTGGGTTTTAATGATCAGGATGTGTTTTAGAATTCGTTGCGTAAAGTCAGTCCATCCTCAGAGCTTTCATCTCAGACTCTAGGCCTCAGTTTGTGAGTTAAAAGTCAAAGTGTCTGTGACGTGCTTMTCCTTCAGATACAAAAAGTCAAAGAAAACTTTGTTCTATTTAAGAAACTTGGCATACCACACATTATTTTACCCATTTGGACACATAACTGGCCTATCTTCTTTTGAACTTGGCTCGGCAAAAGGGAAACAGGAAGTGACATCAAAGGGGAACTCCTAAGACAAATAACTCACTGGTCTTTGTTTATTGAAACATTATGATTTAAACTCTGTTTTTTCTTGTTTCTGTCTGATAGTGACTCAAAATAATCTAAAACATCAGATTCCTCTCCACAGTCTGGGCTGTTGAGCATTTTAGCTTAGCTTTGTTTTCATGCAGACATCCCCCTTTGACATCACTTCCTGTTATTTCACATGCAAATATCTCAACAACTGTTCATCTCAGCAGCGTGAAGTCTATTTTGTAATATGTTCTCAGTGTTATCTTTCCAAAAATGCATTTGAATTATTAAAAAAAATTGATGTCACAGGCACTTTAAAGTTCATGGTGTGGAGACAAATTAGAAAAGTGAACAAATAGGGCTCGTTTGGAAGCGTGGCATAAAATCCCTTCTACCSTAATTCTCTAAACTAAAATCTAATGTTTATTGTTGGTACCCACTAATAAACACTGCACCTCCTACTTCAAAGAATTAAACTATCTATATGAAAAAAAAATTGCAAGTTTTCACTAAACTGAAACAACATCATAAAGAAAACAGCTTCAAGTTATTGCTGTTGAAGTTGATTTTAGAAACAGTAAGATCATCAGGTGGACCCAGTTTGTCACACAGCGTCRTACATTTTTGGCTTAAAACATGTTTAAACTAATGAAAAAAAGCTACTTCAGATGAACCTCAGGCCTCAAAAAACGTGCAGCTGAATGTCTTATTTGAATCAAAAGGCTTTTAAAAGGAGGCCATTTCCACGTGAACCACCTTCAAACATGCTGGGAAATCTTTCTTTTCCTGAGGGAAAGCTTCCATCCAGAGATTAATTGCAAGATTTAAACCATCAGATTTGCGAAGGTCACAAGCATTGCTGAGTGTGACTCAGTTTAGAGGCGGTGTGTTCCTTCATCCACAAAAGGTCTTTGTGTGACTGCAGGCAGCTGCACTGGGAGAAGCTTAAAACCCCTCATCTGAACTAATCTTACTTACAGTTAGAGTTTGAACTCTTTTAAGTAGATAACTAAAATTTAGAACTCACCTTTGTAAAGTTTTCTGCGGTCACTTTTACTAATCTGTAGTCATGCGTGGCACTGACCTGAATCTCGGTGTCCTCCGAGGAGCACAGGGACATCAGTCGTGTACCGAGGAGGGACTGGAGCTGGATGATGCTGCAGGATCCCGTCACCACGTGGACCACCTTCACACCTGAAGCTCTGAGTCCACGGCTCTGTACGCGCTGCTGCTGGGAGTTTCCTTTGTAGGCCAGCACGTACCTGGACAAGAGCAGAGGGCATTACAGGTTGTTATGTGGAAGGCTGGATGGTGGAGGGTCTACGAGAGCAGGACGATGAGTGGCACCTCAGCAGGGGGTTCTCGATGATGTGCAGTTTGCGTTTGAATGTCTCCAGATAGTCGCAGAGCTTTAGGCCCTCCACCATGGACACGTTGTCCAGCTCAGAGTCCGAGTCAACGCAGAGGCTGCTGCGCAGCTCCGAAAACTGCTGGAAGCACTTGGAGCAGTTTTCCAGTAAGGACTGGTACTCTGCCACCAGGCCGGCTGGAACTCGGTCCTCCAAGATGTCGTAGTAGCTGACACAAGAGAAATTAGTTTTTTTAAAACATAGTTTAATGTTTTAAAGATGCATAAACTCATTAGAATCTCAGGGTGTGCTCACAATCTGAGCCGAGGCTCCACACAACGAACGAAGTAGTCAAAGTCGTCATCCTCRTCTTCCTCGTCCCACTGCCTCCAGATGTGTTTGTAAAAAAACCTGCAAACAGAAAGAATGTTTCAGAAACAAACGATACCAAAACACGTGAAACTTATCCCCAGGTAGAGAACCTTTTTAAGGAGTCCCACCTGAGGTGCTCAAGAGCAAGAGCGGTCTGATCAAAGTCTCCAGACTCATCGTAGACCACCTGCAGCTCCAGCAGGGGCACTTTTTGCTTGGTGGCTTCGAGGAGAGAAGTCATGGCCTCCTCAGTGATTTCACAGTTTCTGGTGTCGCACTGCAGCGGCAGCACGAGTTTCACACAAGCTTTCAGATCCTTTAGGTCCAAATCTTGCACCTGAAATCACCAACAGCATCCCTTTCAAAACGGCTGCTGTCAGAATTGTGATGTAATCGTATACGGAAAGGATCCTCTGACAAATAATTTGAAGTTAACACTACGGTGGCAGCTGCTCTCACCTCCACCAGAACATCGAAGACGTCAGTGCACCATAAAGCCAACCATTCGCATGGCTCCATCACCTTGTCCAGGTAGTCTGCTATGAAGGCTTGTACCTCTGAGGGCTTGCAATCTCCTTCACACAAGAAACAGAGCAAATCCCAATGAACATCATACTGAAGCGCTGCAGGCAGGCTGYGATTATCAATACATCTGAAGCCACTGTTACCAAGCATGTAGTCCTGATAAGCTTTAAACCTCTCATAGAATAACAGGTTGCTGGTCTGGAAGGTGTCGGGAAGCGTGGAGCTCCCTCCTTTGTGTCGCTCACATCTCTGCAGCTGGGTCCCAGACTTTTCACTGTTACAGTGGTCTGTGCCACTGTCATCATCCTCATCCTTCTGTCTTTCATCGTCTTCGTTCTGAAACAGGGCTGTAGGGGGAAGCAAACCCATCATTTCACTTTGGGTGTGTTTTTACTCAGAGGCTTCAATAACAGGACGATTATTTTATGTACTAATAATATGCAGGCAATGCAATAACAAGAGATACCACAATAACGTTATCTTTCAGGTTTGTTCATTGTATTAAAGACTAAGCAAGAAGTCCCGTCGATTAAAACAACCASCAAAACGTTTAAAGGACTCATTAGCATTAACGTCGATGAATGCAAAACATTCAGGCATGTAGCACTAGCTTGTTAGCTTAGCATTATCGGTATGTTAGGACATTTTAATGTGTACACCCCTAAAAGACAAGTACATTTAACTATATGTACAACAAACTCAACACATAAAAGAAAAAAAATTCGGACCTTGAGTTACGTCCAACACATTACGGGCCTCCTCCTCTTCTGTTTCCAGCTCTGCTGTAACTGTAGAATCCAGATCAACGACAACCATATCTGACATATCGTTAACTATACATGCTGTTTCCCGTCCTTCGGACTCCATGATAACTAACAAATACTTCTGTTAGCTGGTTAAAACAGACAGGCCTTACTGCTGTATTTCACAAGCAGAAAGTTAATGGCACTTCCTCCCTGTTACTTTCAAAAATATCCCGGTCAACATTGTGACATCCAATCATAAAACGAGTTTACCAGAGACACGCCCACGGGTGTCGGTCTGCTGAGCATGCGCAGTACTGCTCTGCTCGCTGCTTTTTTAATAACCACTAAACCCGCTTATTGTTAGAGAGTCCTTGTACATCTAACATGTTTTTTTAAGCAAGGAATGGTAAATTTAAATATAACTTAAAACCATACAAAACGCTTTTCGTCACCTAGAATGTGTTTTACATCTTATCTTGTTGCAGACTCAATGGTTCACCGCTAGGTGGCAGCAACGTGGTAGAAACACTACAACAGCGTAGAAGAAGAGTGGCTAACAGCGAGCTAGCTTTCAGGTAAAACATCGAGAATAAACGTAAAAGTTAAAGTGTGTTTTAATTGACAGTAACAAATAAACGTAATTGTCTCATGTGTATTCTACAAGACGTGTGTTTGTATGTTGTTGACGAATGGACCGATCTCGGTAAATTCGTTAGCTTTAGCATGCTAACCATTCTGTTGAGCTGTTTGTCATGGCAGATATTAATTATTTAGGCCAGGTGGTGAGAGAGTCATTAAAGGTAAACTATAACTGCAGTACTGAATGTTTTTGCAGTTTTCTGAACTTCATACAGATAAGTTATTATAGTTTTTCTACGTTATTTCGCATTATAAATCTGAGGGGGTTATACATTTTACCTGTGTGACCCTTGAATTATTAAGGCTTTTTATGTGTTTCTGACTGGGAAATGTTTATATATTCTCCATAAATTTCCTCACACGTTTCTAAGCTGAATTCTAACAATAATCACGTTCTTATAAGACAAGTCTGATGCCATGTCAGGGCATCTGATGAAGAATATGTGGATCATCGTCGTTGAGCCTTGAAAATAACAGACCACATTATGTTGTGTTTGATTTTTGTATTTAACAGAAAAGATTGAATAGAATACCTTTTAAAGCAATAATTATGTGTGTACTGTATGTTTGTGAGCATGTAAGCTGGCTTGAATCACAAAAGGATTACTAACTAGTAGTGTGTGGTGGTTACACAACAGAAGTATTCAAATGAGACATACTCCTACTTTTCAAAGCTACCAGGCATGAGGTTACCCATCCATAACTGTGTAGAGCTGGTAGGATTKTGTCCAAAACTGAACAAATGAAGTGGTACATTGATGCATAACACACAGGGTTACTAAACCCCAGGTGAATACAACTTTAAATAACTCCAAAAACGTGTCATACATACTTTGTCACTATTTATTCAGCCAAACAGAAGCTAAAATGCAGAATGACTTGTAGAACCACATTTAGCAGGAATAGCTCTTTCTTGTCATGTTTGTATGACCTTATCGACTCGCCTTGTTGTGTAGATTATTGTTCTGTTGCATGACCCAGTTTGGGCCGAGCTTACTGGCTTGCAAAACAACAAACTCTGGCTGCAAAACCAACCCAAATCATCATCCCTCCACCTCCATGCTGACTGCTGCTAGCCGACATCTTTATTTTTTGGGCTTGTCTATTCAAAGAAAATTGTGGTAGAATCTTCAGAGTAGCAAAATGATAAAACTTCTGCTTTTATGGTTGAGTTCACAATTAATTGATTGATTGAAACAGGAAAAGATTAATAGAAATCAAGCCTGACTCAGCATAATTGCTGTTTTTACAGCAGGTTCCTGTTCTGCAGMACATAAAACACTCAGAAATCCAACATCACAACACATTATTACACACTATAAGCACAAAAACAAACAAGCATACCAAATTTCAAAAAGGCAGCATTTACTGAAGCTCAGTCGTTCAATACTTTTAATCAGCAACTCTTGGCTGCTATTTAGACTCAGATTTCTTATAAAAGCAAAAAATGGKGGGGGGGGGGGGGGAGGACTTGAGATTTACTCTCTGCTCTTACATTTTGGGTTASMTTAGATAGACCTTTATTGTCATTGTACAGAGCACAATGAAATTACAGTTCAAAACACCCATTCAGAACGTTGAGTTATGTTTACATAAATAGTGATGTAGCTAGCATGTTCATCTGAAGGTGTGTTCATATGATTCCTTTAATGTGAAACCTTAGATGTGAAAGAGGTCCCCCCTGTTTAGTCTATGAACTGGAAATTATATTTAGCTGCCAAGTTAACAGTGATTTTCAAGTCATGCCAGTGTAGGATGCTTAGATATAAGCCATGATATGAGTTTTGTACAATAAAACACTATGCCAGGTTGTGTGTGTACATGCCAAACCTCCAAAGGTGTTTATTTTTTGTTCATCTAACTTGTTTGTAGAATTTCTCTGAAGTGTCTCTTTAGCCACGACTGCAATTTTGACTTTCTCTCTTTTTTCCCCCCATTAGTTAGTTTATTCAGCAGAGCTGCAGCGGCAGTGCAAAGATGTCTGATCGGAGACGCGTCAGAGACCACAGCCAGACGATCAGTGAAGACTCAGTTGAGCTGTCAGAGAGCGACGAGTCTGAGCCCGAAGAGCAACCCAGCAACGCTCCCTTCGACCCCGACTTGGATCACAGCGATGACGACAGGGAGGCCGAGGTCTGCACCTCGGCTCCTGCTCCCCCAGCTCAGAGCAYGTTCACTTTGAGCGGGGGGGGCTCAGCCTTCTCGCACCGCAGCCGCAGCATCTTCGACTGCCTGGACAGCGTCGAGCGGCAGACCACCCCCGCCCCGAGCCAAGGGAGCGCCGCGGGCAGCAGGAAGACCAGCCATCCCCCACCCACCTGTTCCACGCCGCCGCCGCCGAAGAAGAGAGGCGTGCCGGACTACTTGGTGCACCCGGAGCGCTGGACACGCTACAGTTTGGAGGACGTGCCTGAGAGCAGCGATCGGGACAACAGGAGGGCAGCTCACCAGTTCCTGTCCGGTCTGCGGCGGGAARCTGAAACCGCCGCCCCCTGTGACGTCCAGCAGAGGATGATCTTCTCCAAACCTAAGCGGCCGCTGAAGGAACAGGTTTCCGCGCAGGAGTCCCAGCAAGGAAAGGAGATGAATTTACAGCTCAGTCATCTGGAGGAGGACGAGGAGGAGGGCAAAGACAGGAAAGAAACTGGAGAAGAAATCATGGAGAAGAAAACAGAGAAGGACGSGAGTGGAGCYGTGTGTCCAGAGGAGSAGAAGGAAGAGAAGAAGACAGAGGAATCTGGCCAAAGTTTCACTTCCTTCAGGAAGACAAAGCTGAAGAACTACAGGAAAAGCTCAGGACAAGAAGCAGAGTGAGTGCAGTGTGAGCCTGTGTCCAGTAAGCAAACTGTAATTAGTGAGTCATGATCTCTGATTCCTGAGAACACACCTGGCTGAGACACCTGTGCATCTCTGCAGGCAGCTGATGGAACTAAATGACAGATGCTCTGAACTTATTACCTTTCCCTAAACTCCACCCCTGAGTGACTGACCAATCAGAGCACAGCTGTGATAAAGGGAGTAGAACTTTTAAAGACCTTCACATTTGAATCTGATCAATATTAAATTGAGAAAAAAATTGTTGATTTTTATTTTTGCTATAAACACAGAGCTGAATTTTGTCAAACGGAGTTTCTGACACCTTTTAGAGTTYTAGGATTTTCCCAACCTGCAGCTACGAATGACTTTTATTTGTTCACTGCAAACAGTTTTCACTTTCCCACCAGCTGATGGAGCTATTAGCTTAACAAGAGTCAGCAGAAAGGATTGTCAAGAGGCTACGTCAATATCTGATACTCAGTTCTGCCTGAAAGAATATCTCACAGTTTGATCATGTTTTTTTAGAATATGAGGAAGAAGATGTAAGGTTTTTTTTTTTTTCCCCAGTCTTTTTGGGTTTTAAACAAGAAAAATATCTTTATTACAAATGTCAGTGAGTCCTTTAAAATTAGATTTAAAGATTTTCAAAGAATAATAAAATTTGTATTTTCTTTGCTTAAGACTTTTTTTTCAATTTGAAGCTTTTAATTCCATTACAAACCTAACATAAMGATCTTCCAGTTGTTTTAAAATGGAATTGTCTTTTATTTTTATTTTTTAGTCTGATTACTTTCCAGTACACCCACACAGTAGCCGATCAGGACRCCTGCAGGGTTAAATGTGTCGTTTCAGTTTATTTTAGCTTCTGTTTGACAGTTAGAGCTTCTCTTGTGTCGGTTAATCTGAAGTTCACATTAACAAGAAGCGTGAGGAGGATGTATAACAGTTAAAATGGGTTTGTCTCTTTGTTACATTTTCCTGCTGTATTTTCTATCAGACCAACAATGAAGTTTAGTACAATATTTACATTTACAATAAAGGGTTAAAGTGTCAGAAGGAATGCAGTAATTCGTCTGGCCTCCCTCGTAGCTCATAGCGTGGCCTCTTTTCCAGCTTATTATTTAGGAAATTAGATCCCTTCAAAACACCTAAAAAAAATTTTTATCGTGTATTGTATGTCAAGGTCAGTGCTCTGTTCATTTGTGGGTGGGACTTCTATCTGGAACAAGTCTGCGGGATCATTGGTCCCGTTCTAGCTTTAAGTTCCAAATTCCCAAAGGAGGTGTAGTTTTCTTCGTGGTAGAACTTCACATTATAATTTAATGACAGTTTTTTGTGTATTTATTAAACAAGGCTTGAAAATATAGTCCTATCTGTATTACTGCAGCTTTACTTGAACAAGATCTTACACACTAAGGGGTGTGCTTCATTGTCGCAGCAAATTTGCGAAAGCAAATTGGTCAAACTGGTAATAATACGTAAACTTAAAGTCCTGGGATGTCTTGTTATTTTGTGGCAGCAGCTTACTGTTCTCTGTCATTCTCAGATTTTATCAATGTTTTAATGATGTAAACCGTCCTCAGAAATAAAAGCAGATCCACATATTTTCATGTCTAACAGTATGATGTGTTTACAGTCTGTGTTTGAGTTTCTCAGAGGAGTGATGCTTGATGTTTGTGTTGAATTTATAATATGAACTTTGCATRGTGACCTTGTGGGAGGATAAGATAAGTTAAGATAAACCTTTATTGTCCACCAAGGCGTAAATTTTCCTTGGCTTTCCAACCATAAAACACATTCATACGAAAACACATAAATACAATCATAATTTCAGAAATTCAAAACAAAAAACAATAATAAAACCTCTTAACATATCACTGATGGAAGATTGTCATTTAGTTTGGTTAAGAATGGTTATTGCATTGGGAATAAATGATTTTTTGTGGATGTTCTTGTTGAGGGACCCTAAAAYGCCTTCCTGAGCTCAAAGGTTCAAACTGATGAAAAAGAGGATGGCTATTTTCAGCTAAAATGTTCCTCGTCTTCCATGTTCTTTCTTCAAACAGCTGAGACTGAGTTTTTTGTTGTTTCTCCACAATTTTAATTGCAGTTGAAACACTTTTTTTGAGAATTTGTTCCTTAGTCTACAACTCGTGTGACYACACCAGGCAGGGAGATGAAAGGTTAGGACAATCTCAATGATGGTCTTATACACAAGCTCTAGAGTCTGCTGACTAACCCCCAAACCACTAAGTCTTCTCAGAAGACAAAGTCTCTGAGAACGTTTCTTAAAAATGTAATTAGTGTTTTCAGCAAAAGTGAGCTTACTGTCCAGAAATGACCCCTAAGTATTTAAAGTTTGCCACAGTTTTGACAAGTTGGCCATCAAGTGAAACTGGCTCCACWTTTTGGTCTTGTTTGGTGCATATGATCAATACTTTTGTTTTGGCTACATTAATATCTAGCTTACTATAACAGCACCAACGAGCCTCCTTAAAATAATACGAGTTTTCATTGACTTAAAAGCAGAACTAAAATCTACAAACAAAATTCTTACAAAACGTTTTGGGATTCAGCAGAGTCAGCACAGCATCACCAGTACCTATAAGGTCCCATTAAAAGTCAAAAATATTTTGTTTATTTAAGTTATTTGGTTCATGTCAACTCTCCCTGTTGATTTTGTTTCTTATATTAAATTTACTGTTCTGTTTTCAGATAGATTCACCCAACGTAATRAACTAAGCTGCTATTACTTCATTTATTTTGCTTAAGGAAGAGACACCAATCAAGAAGTAGCCTTCCACCTTTTTATTCCCAATTAAGAACCATAAACTCAGACGTACACTTATTCCAGCCACTTCAAACTCAGCCACAAACCCTCTCAGAGCTCACTGGAGTTTATAGGTTGAARGTGCAAACAGAACCACATCATATGCTTAAAACTAATATGTAGTTTCTAAACCAGACATCCTTTATCATATGACAGCTCCTGAGGTTTTTTAACCAGACACCATTTATCTCATGACTTCTCCAAGCCTGTCTATGAACACCACAAACTGAATTGGGAAAGCGGCAGCTCTGACAGAGTCTGACTCGCACCAGGAGCAAATTCAACTTTGTTTGGAAATTTCAACCAGTTCTCTCTTTGATTATGAAAGAGACCAAATAGGCCCCTAAAAGCGACCTCTTAGTCTCTTTGATTAGCAGAGTTGCAAACCTCTTGATCCACTATGTATGGACTGGTCATTAAAACTTCCTTGACCCTTTTAGCAACTCTGTAAGGATGAAAAGCTGATTCATGGTTTCATGRTCCAAATGAAAGCCGTATGGCTGGTGAGGTGTGATTATTTGTTCAATCCAGTTAAATTAAAATATAATCTAGRTCATTTTGGTTGAAGGACTTTCAGCACAATCCAKTTCAGAATAARAGTGCTAGTTTGGATAAGTTGTTTRGAAAAAGAAACARTCTTTGRTTTGGTTCCATAATTCTGTCTCASCAACACTGAAAATAATTGTCTTCTTGCAGGAAGACAGCCCTGTCAGAACAGAACTTGTAACGTAGACTGCAGCCCGTGTTGGTAAATCTAAAAACATACCATTAAATCTAAACTTTCTAATGAATATATGTTCATCAAAACTGCAAATTATATACAGAACACAACCTTGTGGTGTAACAAAGAGAAAAAAATGAAGGAGAAAAATCATCAATCATCATCATAATAAGGCAGTTGTTTTACAGGACTACCAAACGTTTACACAAAAACTTGAAGTGGGCTGTTTTGTTGCTACTTTCTGAGGAAGTGAACACAGCTGATGACTGTCAGTGGTTCAGAAGAAGTCCTGCATTTCACCAAACCTGCTGAGTGAAACATGAATAAAAACTGACTGTCAGCTGACAGTATSCATTATGACTACTGATTTCTATAACATTAAGCATTTAATGTTATTGAAATATTTCAGCATAATGGGCTCAATAAAGAAGAAAAAGCTGAAGTAGGTATTATTTTAATTATTTTGTTGGGAATCTTATTTTTTAACAATAAGCACTGACTCAAGACTTTCATTTTTTGCATCACTAAAATATCTTTAAATTCAGTTATTTAACACAAATTTTTAGCACAAGAAGTTTTCTGAGGTTCCAAAGGGATATTGCAAACATTTTGAGGTGTTCTGTGTAAATGTTATTACAGCATTTTGCCTGTTATAAATAGATGTATAAAC
>NW_013952442.1:1913255-1935360 GCF_001266775.1 Austrofundulus limnaeus | reverse complement strand
GGTACTGTACTAAGTACTGTACTAGGTACTGTACTAAGTACTGTACTAAGTTTACATAAGTAAACGCTTAGTTTGTTAGTGAAATGTGAATAGTACAGTAACATGGATGTTTTATTAAGAAAAACTAAGATTTTTTTTATATCTTACTATAAAACCCAAGACCGTTCATGGAAACACATTAAATATGGATGCCAAAYATGTCAGTCACCATAAGAGCAACTGAATTTCAATTGGATTTCATAGTTCTTTTCACCACCTACATTTTCCACGTAAACATTTATTTTCTTGGAATCCTGTGGGTTTGTTTAGAGGTACAAATGGCAGTGGCAGCAAGGTGTAACACATCTAGAGTAGCAAGTTAAAACAGGAGTTTCATAAAGCAGTATTTCTGTTGAAAATACTTTTGTGATGTTAAATTGACAAATGTAATGGCATTCACCTGAACCGTTATGACGTTTTGGTTATTGGAGCTGGACTGGTCATCAGTTCACCTGCTGACTCTTTTCTTGCGTTACTGTTTTAAATCCACATTACATTTTTGTTTTCCTGACTCCCCGTGTATTCCACACGGTATCACTCCAAATAAAAGTGTACAAGTGTTGACGTATTTCTGAAGCATAATAATAATTTTTTTTTTATTCAAGACCAAAACTTATCATGTAATTTTCCTGACTAATCTGTGAGGAGAGGATAGTTCTGGTGACAAACAGTGCAGGCTTCTGGGACTTGTTTTTGTTTCAGTGAAACTGAGTTACACCCACGTTGAAGGTACAACTGTAGTATCCACTGCTGCTCAGTCAGAACACAAACCTATCTACCTGCTCTGTGACTGCTGTCAAAGCAGTAAAACAGGGTGCCACTCCGTACAGAGGAGGGAGGCGGGGGACTCTCTAAGCAGAAACCATGAAACAAAAAGGACTGAATGTCAGACAAGTCCTGACCTGCAGACTCCCAAAGTTCTTGTGGAGGAGGACAAAGGCTGTGCCTGCAGACTCTCCTCTTTCTGTCCGGTGTTATCAGTAGATCAGTGGACTGTGTGTGTGTCACAAGCCATAAAGAAGAGAAAATAAGTGTAACATGACACCTTAACATGAGAATATAAGAGTGGAACACAACACCCACTCTTTTAAAATTGGATACAATTCTGGGTCACGTGTTCTGACAAAGACAGCAATGTGAGCTACAGCACAACAAACCATTATGAGTTGAAAAACATAGTTTTGTTACGTGTTAATGTTTTATGGTGTGATATCACTTTAACAGACATTTGATTGCCTTGATGAAATAAACTGTCACAGAGAAAATGGAGCCGGGACATTATTTATTATTAGGCAGTTTTACAACGATCTATGCCATGAAAATGAATAAAAAACACAGCCCGTTTTTTTTGGTTTGTGCTCAGACCTGGTCCAGCATCTTATCATGTAGCGCTACAGCCGATTGCACTCTGTCTGTATTCAGATGCTTTTAATTCAMTAACATTGTTCAAAACTGTAATCTAATATTTTAGGAAGAATCTTGTTTTTATGAGATATCTTYTTAATATATAACAGACAGCTCAGTGATAATTTTAATGTTCTGTGACAGCTCTACGCTTCTGTATTCTGTCAGATACACTCAGATTAAAGTTTAGCCTATACTTTAACAGCCTTTTGTTGAACTTGACCCAATTTTGAGGATGTGTTATCAAATTTAGCATTATGTTTTTGTAAAAATTGTAATAAAAATTCTTAAACATTTTGACTTTTAAGAGGATTGGGGCCTCAGAGCAAAAAACTATATATTTTTAGTTCTTTTTTGTTACAATTGTGCCTTTTAATCTCAGAATTCTGTGATTAAGGTCAGAATAGGGGCTTTTTTTTCCCCTCAGAGTTCCAACATTTTATCTCAGAATTCTGAGTTTAAATTCATGTCGTAGATATGTTTAATATCTTCCACTGAAAACAAAATAGGGGTTTATGAGATCAGSGCATTAAATTTTATTTAAATTTTACCCCAAATCCCAACTTTTATAGAAGTGGGATTGTACGCATTTCATACAGTTTTACTGTTCAGTATAGCACAACCAGGATATGACACTTTTAGGCAAAATATATGATATTGTTATTTTTTTATTTCCCTGTGCAGGAAAACATTGAGCTGAAGAAAAGAGACAAGAGCGCTCAGCCTTTGCTTCGTTCAGCGGTAAACATCTCTTTGTTTTCTCATCTGAGCTTTCCCTAAACTAAAAAGATAATTGTAGGTTGACTCATCTATAACATGCAAACTCAGTAATTCATGAGATTTTATCTTGTGTGTTCAGAATTAAACTGTAATGTTTCATGCTTCATTTGTATGATGCATACATATCATGACTGTATATGAAAATAAAACTTCCTGGAGTTTTGTCCAGTGTCTGCTTCTTTTTCTTTTTTTATCTGTAGCAACTTTTCAGACTGCTTAAACTCCAGATATGATGATGACAGCCTAACTTTTTCACTGCAGAATGGTCATAAAACACAAAYGAGCAGGTGCAGTATCCTGAGCCTATTTGGTTGAACACAACCCAGCTTGCTCGTTGGATGAGTGGGTCTATTACAGTTTACAAGATATAGCATGTGGTTATGAGGCATGCAGGTGTCAAAGAGCAAAGAATAATRTTTGACTTTAATATTTTCACTTGCTGCCTTTCTTGGAGCAGACTGGTGACTCAGATAGGCAGACAGAGCTGTACATTTGTTTTTTAATGACCGCTTGGGACCAGATCTCAGTTACCTCCTCTAAATGCAAATAAACTCATAATCAGTCTGCTGTCAGCAGAGCTACTGATGTCTGTACAGTGAAGCACTGCAAAGCTGTGTTTCACAGTTTGCAGACTCAGTCTTTTTGCACATTTTTTTTCATGGAGCTTTACTAGAAGTTTGCAGTCATCCCCGTGGGCAAGATACTTCAACTGGTTTGCCTGCTCCTGGTGGTCTGAGGGTCTGATGGAGCTAGTGCATGCCAGCCTCGTCTCTGTCAGTGTGCCCCAGTGCAGCTGGAGCTACAGTGTAGCTTACTACCACAAGAGTGAATGACTGTAGTGTGAAGAACTTTCGAGTCTGTAGGGACTTGATATAGGGCTAAACAAGTTCAGTTCCTTTATCGTTTACCAAAGTACTAGCATAGGTTTCAAAACAGTGGATGGAACAATTTCAGAAAATCATTCCCAGCAAAAAGTTTTAAAAACTTAAAATATTTCATCATCTAGAGCAGGGCTATTCAACTAAATTGCTCCGCAGGGGCCACAGTTAATACAGACCAACAGCACAGGTGCCAAACATCTAGCATTTAAAGTCATTCTGTAAATAAACCAAGTATTACAAAGATCTGTTACCTTTTAAAATAGTTTATTTTACTGCATTTTATCATAGTTACAACATACAGAACCCTATGTAATAAATGTAGTGATAATAAAACAATATCAAAAACAAAAATAACACATTCTGGCCCATATTTAACACAAATATCATTTTGACATCTCTGACTTGACAACTTTTTAAACCAATTTATTTTCACTTTCATAATTTTATCTTCAACTGCTAGTAGTTTTAACTGTCTTAGATGTTCATTGAAATGCTTTTTACCAGCTTGGAGCCAAGATTCTGATGTTTCTGTAGATACCAAACATGTCTATGTTTAATTAAAAGAACCCATAGTAATTAAAGTAGAAAACCAGGTGTTTGGTCTTAAGATATGAAGGAATCAATTGGCGGACCGAAATTTGGTCACTTGCGGGCCGAATGTGGCCCGCGGGCCGCCAGTTGAATAGCCCTGATCTAGAGTTCATCAAAAGATGTCAAGAATCAGGTGGGATCTCTGAGCTCAGAGGACAGAACCATAAGTCAGTATTGGGGTTTTGTCATCTTCAGGCCCTCAGGCAGCACTGCATTAAAAGCAGGTCCAATTCTGTTCTAARCACCAGTGCATGGGTTCAGGAACACTTGTACAATTTTTCTGTATACACAGTTCGCTGTCATCCACAAATGCCTTAAACAATCATGAGACAAACAAATCTGACCAAGAAGACTCAGGACTGTTGAACACCTAATCCTTCGTGAGACAAAAATGAGACATCGTTCTCCTCCAGAAACTCCAACAGTTGCTCTCCTGAGTTCCAAGATGTTTACAGATTCTTGTTTTTTAACAAAAAGTGACACTTTACAGTAGAAATCATGGCTCTGTCTTGTCAAGAGAGATTTCCACAATCAAATTCAAAATAGTTTTTTTTTTATTATGACACAATTACCATTATATTCAGATTTACACATTACATGATGTGTATACTATACACACATGGTACTAAACCCCATGAACTGATCTAAACTAACATGTGGATGACGATTTCAAAAACCTTTGTTCTGTTTATTGTTAGCTACTGTAAACAAAAGGAAGAGCACACTCTTTTTTATTGACCTTATACTCAGGGTTTATATCTGCAGTCAKTTTGTGAAACTATGGAAGCCCATTTCCGCCACCCTGATAAAAAAATAAACAAAATTTGTATCTCATAATTATGAGATACTAAGTCATAATTATGAGATAGCTTTCTCATAATTATGAGATAGCTAAGTCATAATTATGAGATACTATCTATGAGATACTATCTCATGATTATGACTTAGCTATCTCATAATTATGAGATAGTATCTCATTACTATCTCATAATTATGAGATACAAGTTTTATTTTTTTATCAGGGTGGCGGAAATGGGCTTCCATACGAAACTGAGGAAAAATGTATAAAAATTTTCAAAATGCTGCTTTCTTTTCATGGAATCACCATTTTTTTTCCCACTGGATAAATTCAAAAATAATAAAATATTATTTATAGGCAGTTTAGGAAGTAGGGTCAGTTTTATCTTGGCAGTTTTGACACATCTTAAGTTTTGTGACCATTCTTTTTTTACATATTATATTTTTTCTTGATTATTTATAGGTTATTGTGGTAATTTCTTTTAACAGGCTGAACAAAGAACATTTGACTATATACTGGTGGCCAACAATGAGAAAAATGACCCTGAGGAGAATTCCCAGAAACGAAAGGCCTTCCTTCGTGTACTAGAACAGAAACACTTCACAATCACAGTGAGTTTCTACAATCTGCTGGTGAACATTCTCAGTCATCCAGGTCATGATCTGTCTAAAAAAGGTTTAAAAATGAAAACAACTGGACTCCTTTTCTGAAGCTGAGGACGTTTTGCTTCCCATTCTGGAGACTTTATCAATTTAAAGGACATTTTGAACCTGTTTTTTGTTTTGTTTTCTACAATGTTTTGGGAAGTTCTAAAATGTGAATGCTATGAATCAGAAAGAAACGACTGATGTGTATTTTGTGCTTTTACTAGGAATTACCTCATGAGGACAAAATATTTTTTGGGCTTCGTGCTCCCAGTGAGATGTTTGAAGACTATCAGCATCTGCTCAAAATCTCTGACTCCTGCAACTTTTCTGAAGACGTGAATTTCTCCCAGGCTGACCGGTAGGTAATGCAGACAAACGAATGCACACACATCCACTCACACACCTTGACTAAACCTGTATAGGTAGTTCTAGGAAATCGTGCTTAGTTTCTTTTATACTTCGTAAAAAAAAAAGTATTAGTTGAGCTTGAAAAAGCATCTACAGGAGCCTTAAAAGTGACAGTAGAAATGCTTTCTGACGTCTATGTTTTAATAATAAAATGTTTTTCAACAAGGAGATGGAGCAACATACCTTCCTTTCAGCAGCCATTATACACACGTTCTCCTCCCTTCCTTGAACTTGTCAAATTAGTGCTCTAGACATTTGACAGGAATGTTCCAAATAGCAATATATAATCTGGTTCTTTCTGATTATAACTAAAAAAAAAGGTCATTTGACATTGCATTGTATGTCTGAATTTAGATTCATTCCAAGAGTAAAACATGATTTACTTGTTATGCTGAAAATAAAGTTGAAGGGAGGGGGCTGGGAAACACTGGTTCCACAAGTTCCAGGAATCGGATGCCCTTTGTGTGTCATCTAATGAGAGGAAACACTGTTAATAGTGTTGATGCACTTTGATGCTGCATTGCTTACAATAAAACCTCCAGTCTATGGGAAATAATCAGTCCAATTGAAACTCCAAAGCTGGATAGTTTTTGTAACTGTTTAAAATCTCAATGGCAATGTGCTTGTCTAAGTATCTGTTATCAAGAATAACTAATGTGACAAAACCAGGAAGGCAGTTGCCTTCAGGTGAATCTGTTTGAAAATACTGCTGGCTGGAAGCTGTAGAAAAATGCACTCCATCCCACGGGTCAGAACTTACTTTTTCTTGCTGAGTCTTACCTAAACAACATGAGCGAAGTCCGTTCAGGCTAGAACGGAGAGAGATTTGTCAGCCTTTAACTGTCTTTAATCCAAGGGTCACACCCTGCTTCATCTCATAGGTTAGCCAGGCCTTGTAGCCTAGAGGCCAGATTTGACCCACCGGCCATATTTTGACAACCTGTAAAAGGAAAATTTAGCTCACTGGTTTGTTCCGTTTCACTGTCATACTTCCTACACTCTCTGTAAAATCAGATGTCAAACATTTAATAGATAGTTTACTAATCAGCTATTGTGATTGTTGGCTAATGATTATTTATTGTTACAGTGGTGGAAACAATTATTTGATACCTTCCTGATTTTTTTTAGAGTTACTGTAATTTGATAAATGAAGAAATTAAATCAAATTTACATAATGAAAARAGTGACAACCTATCTTCTTGCATTATAATTTAGAAAAGAAAAACACACAAAAGAATATTGTTCCAATGTTTATTTGTTTATGCAAATCCTTGTTTTAATCAGCTGCTATTTGACAGTCATGTGATTATGTGTTTTTCTGTTCTGTTTTTCTTTAACTAAATTGATCACTATGGTTTAGTTCACTGTTTTATGAAATACATRTGGTTGTGTTYGAATCTTAGACAAATACTTTGTTTTATTTTAGTTTAAATAATTCACATCTATTTCATTAAAACCTAGTTCCTTGTCATTTAGTATTTGTCCTGCCAAAGAAYTGAGAACAGCAYGGCCTGACYTTGGTTTTCTTTGTTAATGTGCAGACATTCACCATTTTTGTTTACCAGACCGATAATTTCTTAGACTAMATTTCTGATCCACCTGTTGACTAACCCAAAAGTCGAGGCCACATCCCTTAGTGTCTT
Organism: Austrofundulus limnaeus; assembly: GCF_001266775.1. NCBI lineage: Eukaryota > Metazoa > Chordata > Actinopteri > Cyprinodontiformes > Rivulidae > Austrofundulus > Austrofundulus limnaeus. The sequence goes on along the minus strand of NW_013952442.1, from coordinate 1,928,168 downwards.
TCTCTGTAGAAACTAATCCAGGACAAGCCACTCCACAGACAAATCTTCGTCCAACGAAGAGAAGCTGTTTTTCCCCCTCCCAGGAAAATCGGCATTCGGCAATGAGATTTGAAGTACTAATGAGCAAATCTTTTGCCACAGGTTCACACTACCATTAATCGTGACCAAAACTTCCATCTTTGAAGCTCCATTCATTTTGTAAAACTTTTATTGAGAAGTCTTTTATTTATTGAGAAGTCTTTTATTTATTGAGAAGTCTTTTATTTTGAAAAGAGAACAGGATTGGATTTGACTCTCATCGGACCTGAGGCAGATTTCCGGAGATGCTGAAAAATCATAACACTGGAAGTTTTACTGGAAGTAAGGAACCTGACCGGAGTTTCTTGCTGACCTGGGTGAAAACTTCCTAAACACAGCCCAGATCGCAGCCTGACAAATATCCAAACATACACAATCGCACCATCCCACCCTCATCCTCACCCCCACTCATTCAAAGACATACAAGGACGCCACATTCCACTCATACCCCCGATAAACACCCACCACCGATACCACCCAGGTCCAGGACATGCACCCACCCCCTACAGGAGGCAGCACACACCCAAACCCAGGGGGTAGACCCAATCATTCTGGGGTGGAGAGGAGCAGACAGCCAAGGCCCGRCCCGGGCCACACCAGGCCACCCAGCAAGCCCCCTGCCGCAGAGAAACCATGCCCRCGAACACACCAYCAATGGCCAAGCGCACACCCCCAGCCAACCACCAACCGGAGCCCAGTAGCCACTCCGGCCAGCGGGCCACCCATAGCAACCAGRAGCCACACTTCASGAGTCCAAGCAGCACCAGGGAGGACGGAGCTCCAACCCCGCCCCCGGCAACCCTCCAAGCCCCAAGCCCACCCRCAGCCCAGGACCACACCCGGCGGCCTGCCGAGTCTGGTGTGCCGGCCTGCGTACTGATTGTTGTTGATGTTAAAACTCTTAACAAAATTTGAATATCCACAATAAGCTGTATGTTAGTGATTTATTTCGATTCTATAAATAAATGAYCTAGTTTATTGCTAGATCAACTTGAATTCACTCACTGAAGTCTGYCTTATTTGTGTGGTCTCATATTTACACAGAGAAGTGGTTTGTTTCTTTAAACAGAAGAACCCATGAATTTCCTTTTAATAAAGTTTGTTATAAGAAGTGTAGGTGTATAATTCACTATAATTATTTATTTCTGATGCTTTTATGACTTAYATGATGTAGCATTTTGAGATTTACGTATGTGACAGTGGACATATTGGTAGAAGGATGTTTAACGATGCAACTTTCAGGATAAAGACAGAGATAGGCAAAAGTAGTAGAGGAGTAGGTTAGAGTGAGGACAGAGGACATCATGGGCAGATTGACACGGAGGAGGATGACTCACTGTGGCGGTCCCTGAAGAGGGAACAGCTGAAAGAAGTTGACAAGGGAAATGATGGCATAGTCTCTATTACCATAAAAAGGGTTTCTGACATGAGTTTTTAATTCTTCAAATGTAGATCTCTTTCAAATGGGGATTTAAACATGTTTTTAACAGTATTTTCCTCATGCCATTATAACTAACTTTTCCTGTTCTCACAGGATTCGAATAGTTAATTTCATTCTCCGTGAAGGTAGGTTAAGAACATTTAATTATCATATTTAACATCATTATTTGTAATAAATAGTATATAATTTGTAAATATGTCATAGCCTAATCAAACATCTTTATTGAATATCAAAAATGTATTTTAATATTTAATATGRTATAAATTATGATTATATTCATCTTTTATGTGTACATGTTTTCTCTTTTCAGAGAATGTGAAGGACTTGATTATGCATGGTGTGTTTGAAACCATGTTCTGTCTTCATGAGGTGAGCAAACCCATAATTACAGTGGTTTGAAAATGTATTTGTCCTGCACAGTACATTTTTTTCTGTTTTGCCTTTCCTGGAACTTTAAATGATTCAAAAATTTGAATAAAAGCAATTATGACTTCAAACTACTCCTGATTCATACTGGTGTACTGGTGGGATTGTTTTAAAAAAGCCCATATTACATTTTTATAGCTACAGCTATTGCCAAATAAAATTCRCCTGCAAGTAATTTGTCAAAAACTCTAAACCTGAAAGTGACAACACACCTGATGTAAAAAGTGGTGGAGGGTTGACAAGGTCGACACTTTTCCACMTGAAGGCTGTGTCCCATTTAATGCAGACCAGACCACATGTAGTGTTGTTTCTTGGTGGCCCAGCTGAAATGCTTTATTATGCAGAGGGTCTCACCACTCACTCATTTATCATAGCACTGGACAAGCTATAGACAATATTCAGTAAATTCAGATCTGCCGCAATCAGAGGAGGAAGCTGGAGGAAGTTCTGGTGGCATTACTCCCAGCTTGGAGCCTCCAGCCAAAACAGGAGGGCACATCCACTCTTTTGACACTCTTTGCAAAAGAAACCCTTGCTGAAGGTGGTATTGCAGCAGATGCTGTTCCCTTYGGGTCTGCAAACTCTCATTTAGACGAGCAGTCTGCATGGTCRAATCACCTCTTTGGACTGCTGTCAACTTTCCTCTTGCAGATATGACTGCTGAGCAGAGACGCATAAATGCTCCCTATCTGGTGTTGGTGGTTCACATACATATCTAGTATGGTACCATAGAGACTATAAAACAGCTTGTTGTCTTGTATAACTAATTATATGCATGGTGCAAATTTCACCAGCTGTTTCTGTGCTTTTCAAGCTCAATAGTGTGAAAATCTCAGTCTAGATGTGGTCTTTCTCAATGAGGAGTTAAAGCTGTTTTCTTGATTTGAGCGTACACCATGGTTCAATAGGAAATCCATGCAAGTCTATGTACATAAGGCCCCAGGTCACTGTTATATTCGTTGACCTGATTTTGGACGATTTTCCACTCTGGTGGAGCGCTTGGTGCTCATTTGACCATTAAAATATGTGAATAGAGGCCTTTTAATCCTTCCTGTTGCCTTAAAAAACACACAATACACAATCATTCTATTTATTATATATGAATTTTGTGATACAACAACCTTCATGTTGATCTTGTTTGTTGTTAGTTTTAATACAATRTATTGTTAGGAAGAGGTAGTGGCATATTGTGAAAAATGTATTTTTTTTTCTTAAAGGTAAAATGCTTTTGAGTATGTTAACATTGTTTGTAGGTAATAATACCCTGATTACTGTATGTTTGTTTTTCCAATGACTCTCAGAAAACAGACCAGAAAGAGCTACAAACTATATGGGCTCGGTGGTCAGCTCTTTTTCAGCCACAAAAATTTACAAAGATCAGGTCAGTTTGTTTTACTTTTTCATGTTTGGGATGATTGTTMAATAGAAATATTTCCAAAATCTGTTTTGCTCACTCAATTATTTTGGAAATTCTTTAAATACTGGATTATTAAAATTTCACACTAAAATAAAATGCGTCCGTTTACCTAATTTCCCTCTGGGATCAATAAAGTATTTTTGAATTGAATTGAATTGAATTGTCCAAAACAAACATGTATTCTTATAACTGCACATTCTATTATCCACCCCTTGCTTGATCACTTCATCCAGTGCTTTCTTTCTGTTTTTCTGTAATTTGAAAAAGCCTCAGTAATTGAACCAAAAAATGGATAAAATGTGGTCACGTTTGTCAAATCTAATATCAATGCAGGTTTTTTTTAATATTATATAACTTCTGACCCCTACCCACAATGCAGTGGTGGGCACCAGTCTCCCAAACCACACTTGCGCTAATCGCGGACCTAAACTTCTGGATTGGGATTTAGGGATTTTACTAATTTTTTTTTCAGACAATGTTCAGATTTGCACTTTCTAATTATAAAACTGAGTAGTGCTAAACTAAGTTTTTCAATTTAAATTTTTGTTTTCTACWGCGGAGAAGGAAACTGACTATCCTCACAGTATTATAGTATCACTTGTTTAATTATATTTTCATCATAATTATCYTCAACAGTGGAGAGAGAGAAAGCTGTCTCTATTCGATACAATGAAAACCCATTGTATGGAACTAGCGCCCCCWCAGATGGCTCTACATTCACAGAGTTGACTGTCTTTCTGAGTGACAGTTTTTATTTAAGAGAGTGGTCCGACAATTCTTTGCGTGRYAGGAAGCACTGGGTGACACTCTCAGTCCCAGCCCTTCTCCATCTGAGTGCCTGTTGCGATTCTGATCTGCGGTTCGGCCGAAGTGTGTCTCCAGGTTCCAACCGCGTAGAACCATGCTCAGCTGTGCAATTTGTACCTCCTCTCCGATGATTCTGGGTAGAAGTGAATACAGCATGCTTGCGATGTCGACTATAAATTCATGCTCTTTTGATTTTTTGAAGTGAAGACTGTTTCCTATTCTCCGTCCTCTACCCAGAATGTATCGCTTCAATTCTACAATAACAGTTTAAAATTATTAAAATATCCTGCATGCCTGTTTTTTATGTCTTTTTTTACCAAAGCTCTACCATAAACATAAGAAAATGACCAAGAAGCAGCAGAACTAATCCATAACAACTGTTTAACRCCATGAGGCAAATGCCTGTTTCAACAAATCACCTCCCCAAACTGCAGCATCATGTGCAATGCTGTGAAAATAAACAACTGTGCCTCTAGTTGGCAGTATTGTGCTAGCATGGCTCAGGATTTTACTAGAATRTACTCAAGTGAACTTTGAGACTAATTAGCGCTTTAGATTTAGCTTCCACTAAATTTTATTGGGTATATGCRCTTTTAGAACTTGTTGACCTAAATAATATTGCAAGCTCTTTAGAATTTGTGCAATYAACTTTTTTGAMTTAGTGCTGCCCACCACTGTCAGAATGCCWTGCACACAGAAAATATGAAACGCCCTATTAAGAAAGGGCTTTTGTAAAAATCTGCCCATTCTTGAGTTGCACATTGTTGGGGGGCCAGCCAAACTTAATGTTATATTTTAGTTTGTTTTTATGGCATGTAGTAGGTAGCTACACTTCACAGTTCTTGTTGTGCTAAATAATAAAAATAAACTTACAATGCTACATCATTAAAAAAATATTTTTTGTTCAAATGTGTCCTCTGTAATTTCAGATTTTGATATCAGATGTGTTTTTTGTTTTGTTTTGTTTTGTTTGGGGTGGGGGATGTTTGTTTTCTTTTTGCAGAGACTACTTTGGAGAGAAGGTGGCACTGTACTACGTGTGGCTAGGCTTGTACACTGCACTGTTGGTTCCAGCTGCAATTTTGGGTGTTGTAATCTTTCTCTATGCACTTGCCTTTTTCAACACCAGTCCTCTCATGTGAGTCAAGTACATATACTGTATTCAGGCATTTATAGAAATATTTTTATAAAGGCAACTGTACATATTTAAGTACTGTATTGACTCTGAATATGTTTAACTCGCAGATAAATAACTGCCAAATACATGTATGATTTTTTTTCATAGAAATGTTGACTGTGGAGACAAATAAAAATGTTTACATCGATAGCTATAAATATCAACTTTGGGTTTACTATATTCTGAGTTCTGGAGGGGGATGGGGAAGGGTTCAAATACATGRCCTCACTTTACACTGAAGGTCTGCGGCTGCACCTAACCCCATCCATAAACACCACAAACAGGATAAGGGACCAGGGTGGATTCCAAATGTTTGATTTATAAAAACAAAACAAAGAATTGAATGAATCTTTTGTATGGATTTCCCTCTCCGTTGTGCCAAATCTTCCAAACACCTAACCCTTCCTTCCCCCTGCCTCAAATACAATCAGAAATTTAGAGAAAACACTAAATATTAATGGTATTTTCATCTTTGTGTGCATTGACAGTCATGAGGTGTGTAACTCCAACATCACCATGTGTCCTCGCTGTGATAAGAAGTGCCAGGCATGGCAACTTTCTGACACCTGTACCTATGCAAAGGTGAATTTCATTCATTCATTCATTCATTCATTCATTCATTCATTCATTCATTCATTCATTCATCCATCCATCCATCCATCCATCCATCCATCCATCCATCCATAAGCATATGCCCTGCCATGTTGTGGGTGTGTCATCAGTGTTTGCAACTCCCCCACACAAACACGTTGTTAATTTTAGGGTAAAGGGTTAGACTATAGAAGTGACCAATAAATAAATGGATGTCAATGGAAAGTCCCTATGAGGATAGAGAGACAGTATGTGTGTACTTGCTTTTACTACAGAGTGAAGACCATTTGTGCCATTGTTACTAGTTACTATCAAAATGAGGTCTTACAATGTCCTCATTTTGATGCAAACACAAGGATGTGTGTGTGTGGGGAACTGGTATTTTGTGACATGAGGACCATTTTAAGCCAAAACACCTACATGTGTGGACCACTGGTACACATGGGGACCTAAGCGGAGTCCTCATTTGGTCTAAAATCCATTGGTGGGTTGGGGGTTAGGTTTAGGACCAAGGTGTGAGTCAGGGATTAGCRTTGGAACTAATGTGAATTGAGTTTAGGTTAGGGTCAGGCTGTAGAAATTAATGGAAGTCAATGGAATGTCCCCATATTTATAAGTGGACGTGTGTGTGTGTGTGTGTGTGTGTGTGTGTGTGTGTGTGTGTGTGTGTGTGTTGATTTATTTTTTATTTTTTTTTACCTTCGTACAGGTCAGTCATTTGTTTGACAACGAGGGCACCGTGGCTTTTGCCATGTTCATCGCAATCTGGAGTGAGATTTTTTTATATTTAATCACATGTGATGAATTGAAAGCTGATTTTGTGGATTARTTATCTATATGTATTTTACAGCCACACTGTTCCTGGAGTTTTGGAAGAGAGAAAGAGCCACACATGTGTGCAAATGGAGGGTCTATGACTGGAATGATGAGGAGGTATGGTTCTCTGTCAAACCTGCTAATCTTATTTTGAGGTTCTGTAGTTCAGAGTTTCTTGAGGCATTTTATTTTATTTTATTTTATTTTATTAGCCTTTATTGTCCCGCAGAGGGGAAATTAATTCTCTGCATTTTACCCATCGCACATGTGAACACACATGTGGAGCAGTGGGCTGCCAATTACAGCACCCGGGTAGCAGCTGAGGGGTTAAGTTTGGGCTAGTTGGTTCGGGGAGTTGAACCAGCAACATTCTGACCACAGACCTATCTTCTCTAACCTCTACMCCACCACACCCCTGAAACATAATTAGTTTTATGTCATCTGGTTGTGTGGCACARCAAAACAGCTAACAGTTTTGAATCAGGAGTGGGGACAAAAACTTGGATCTCTGTTGTGTAAATGTTAAATGATGCAAAATGAATTCATCATCTTCATCTTTGCTTTTTTTCCGACAATTTGGCTAAATTTTTTATTAGAGCTGAAATGGGTCAGAATATTGAAATTAACTCTTCTAAGATCATAATGACTGGTAAATACAAAAGAAATAGTTGAATTTTTTTTACTGAAGTTGAATGATTTATCTGTGTCAAAGTTTAAAAAAAAGAATTGCTTCACTGTGTTCATAGTACTGTAAGAATTAATTTTCTTGCTTTTTCACTGCTTGTGGTTTTTATGTTCACAGGAGGAACTGATCATGGAACTAGTAAATAATCCAGTTTGTAAAGCCAAAACATATAAACACAGTTATTGGCGTAGCACTCTGGTCTTGATCCTGATGACTGTAATGGTAAGACAATCACTACCACCACCACAAAACCATGGATAAGGGCCTACTAAACAAACATCTGTAGGTTTAGTGGCAAATTGTGTTTATCAGAACTTGACCATGCCTTCCCTCCACACCCCGCACCCCCAGCCCCTGTGGTGATCACAGCAAAATGCACAGGACGTAGTTGCGGAGACCGTCTTTTTAAACTCTAAGCTACAACATTGATAAGCCCAACTTGACTTGAATTCAAACACATATTTTTCATTCAAGGACATTGCATCAAGCAATCCTCCAATAATCTTGCAGTAAGTGAGCATTGATAAAGCTACCTCACCATTTCTTACCAACCTACACTGCCAAGGTGGAGAGCCTTGGCAGGTTGGCTGTAAAGAGAGGAAGATTTGGTAAGAAATTACCATGATCTTCTACATGAGGTGTGTTGACACAAATAATGTAGTCCTGTCACACTGTAAAGTTTTAGCCAACTTATGTCGACTTGTGAATATTTTGTTATGAATAAATTACTCATATAGGTTATAGATTCGCTCATTATGTTAGCATTACAGTATGCATACATCCAAAGGAGACTTCCAATAGCTTTTTTGTCTGACATTTTCAATGACAAAATCTTTCATGAGTAGACTAAAACATTATGACAAGGTCTTTAGCTGTTTGCTAATCAATGAATAAAGGAGCTCCAAGTGTTACTATCTTGCACAGCTGTTGATAACGAAGTCTATATTTTTTATTGTTTGGTTTTGAATAGTTAAATGTTAATGAATAATTCAACATCAAATCCACCTGTTGCTGTTTTTGCTATAACTAAACACAAACTAGTGTTTAAATCAGTGAGTCTCCTGGAATACTCACATGTACAGTTCTGATCTCACCGTGATCTGAAAGAAAACACATAAACAAGCTTTTGTTAAAATATTTTGTAATCAAATAATCCATGGACTATTTTCTCTTGTTTATCAAAATTATTTAAACAGAAACATTAACTTCTTTATTCATATATTATAATCTTTGGTTTTCTCGGCGCTTTCTCTGAATACCTTGAAGGCACCAATGGTTCATTCAAGTCAGACTTTGTGACAAACATTACTTGGTTATGAATTCACATTATTTCTTTATTATCTTATCTTTTCTGTAAAGCAAAAACATTGTCAAATAAGTGAGAAATAAGTTATTCTTTATTATGCTAAAAACAAGAGGTTTTTGTGATTTTGTTGTGTTGCAGTTGATGGTGATCATCGGTATTGCTCATGCTATTGTGGTGTTTCGAGTGGTGGCTGCCCCCCTTTTGTCTGAAAGTGAGTGGAAGTTTTTGGAAGACTATGCCAACATTGTGGTCGTGCTGCTTGGAGCAGTGCTGCACTACATCACCATTCAGGTCATGACCCGGGTGTGTATACTTGTACTCTGATCCTTATACTGGATATACAAAGATGGGAGAAATGTATTTCAGTGACATTTTTTTCACAAAAGTTTGAGTCACTTCTAGCCTGGTAAAAACCATCTCCTTGTCCTTCACTTTGCTTCGTACGAGGGTCTGGACWCTCGGCTATAGAGAAGCGATTCTTGCTGGAGGCGTGGCCTCTGTTGAAGTTTAAAATGATTGGATCGGTTGGCCGCAACGCATGTATGCGCCAGCTAACCTATGAAGGAGGCTAAGCTAAGAAGCTAACCAGAAATCGCATGCACTGTGAACAACCCTACTGAGAGGAGAGAAGTGCGGAGCCACRTGAGAGCTGCTGCTTTGTCAGACAAATATTAAAATTAATTTGGAAGCCATATCAACAGGAATTGGCTTCATTTACTTCCTCCACTGCCATTGCTAAAGTAGGAGACACTGTGCAGAAAATCAATGTTATCATTCAAAACTCCTTCTGTTTGCTGATTGACCCAGGTAAAATTCTACCAAAGAAATCCTTGTCTATGGGAGAAATCCCAGATGGAGCAGTGGAAGGAAACTAGAATTGAGCGGAACTGCGTAGGAAGGCAAGGGCCAGGCTAAGTCAGTTAAAGAGAAACTTACCTCAAAATCAACTTTTTTTGTTGCAGATAAACTGTCTAAACGGTGCCTTAAGGGTAATACCTTTCTATTTACGACTAAAATTCAACATTTTGGACTAAAATTGTTTAAATGTACAATATTGAGTCTAAAAATGCCTTTGTGCTGCTCTCTATGGGTTTAACTGTGGCTACTTCATTTGAACTTCATTATTTGTTCAGAAAGTACCGTATGACGWGCTGGTACTATGTGACGTCTCACAGCACAGCGTTCAGAATAAAAGCCTCTCTGTAGAGACACGCCCTGCATAGATGCAGGAGTTAGCCATAGCATTGTTGATCATAGCTGTGGTAGAAGCTGCCTTCTCCTCACCCACAGTGAAAACATGGAGTCTATCWGTCATAAAACAAACTGAATTAACTTACACATCCTCTTTGTGCTTCAAGAGTTTTTCCAAACTGTTGTAGTTGTGTCACGTAGTTTAGATCGGGCCAAAATACAAACACACTCGCACACACTTCCACTTTAAGATGAAAATCTAAATTACAATACAGACCAAAATTCTTATAACTTATACATTTTTATGCACTTCTAAGTTTGAGTGTTAATCTTTAATTAATGCTCAGTGTAAGCTTTGGTTTGAGCAGAATTATAGAAGCAATAAGAATCATCAATAAAGTTAGCTATCTGGATCACACAAATCCATTATTCATACATTCAAAATTATTAATACTTACTGATCTGGTGAAATTACAAACAGCATGTGTCTTACTCAAAGCACAAAATGAACAGTTACCAGAAAATATTCAAAAAATGGTTTTAAAATAAGGATTTTACAATCTCAGAGGGAAATACAAATTCAAAATTTGTAAGATCAGATCCACAAGAAGTTTTTTGCATTTCAGTTAGTGGTGAAACTGTGGAACAGTTTGAATGTGGAATGTTATGGAAATARTTATTTAACAAAGACAGAAATACGTGGTCCAAGAATGAAGGTATTCTGTGGAATAATCAGATGAGTTTTATTGCAACAACAGGAACACAGAGAACAACATACTGTAGATCCATTGAACTGTACCCCTTCTCTCTGCTCCTGTTTCTTCTCTGAGGCTGTTGAGGCCTCATATAAACTGTTTAACAAAAACTAGTATGTCATCTTAATAAAGCAAGATTTCATCCTAAGGAAATGCTGGGTCAAGGGAAAACACAAAGATAAACACAAGTGACATCTAAGAATGATTGTTGTTAGCAAATCTTGTTCTGGCTATAATCACTGATGAACAGCATGTCATGAAAACCTAGGTCATTAAAGTATGTCATGAATTTCTGGCTTAAACCGAAAAGTATTATTTCCATTACATATAATTTAAACAATGTCCAAACATTAAATAATTTAAACTTTTGTTTAAGGAAATGGTTTGCACAAAATATGAGGGATTGTCTTGATGTATTGTGTTGTTGTTGTTGTTACACAGCATTGNGTGTTGCATTAAGCAGGAATCTGAAAGTGGAATGAGGGTATACTGATATGATACCTATGGATAGGATGAAATCTTTTTATTTATTTATTTTTTGAAGTTGCTGGAGGAGGTGAGTTTTGAAAAGTTTGTACTTGTACCCACTCATTTGAACATTTATTTGTTGTATTGCTTTAATTTTATTTGGTAATTTTATTTGTAATGTGGTGTTCAATAAAATTTAAAAAAATGAAAAAATAAAATAAAAAATAGGTTCCCCTCACACAAGATGATGACTTTTCTATGAGCCAAAACATGGATGGTTTTTAAATGATGACTTCTCTGTTATGAACATCTATTTAAAAAAGAGAGAGAAAACGCTGAAAATTGACATCAAGTTGTGATCTTTGCTAGTCTTTGTCTAAAACTGAGCTAAAAATAATAAAATAATAGTTTTTTCTCAATAGTCTGGAAAAGTTTTTTTTTAAACGCACAGGAGTGGAGCAAAGTTTTGCATTTAGGCTTCTGGAGAAATATATTTAGATTTTTTTAACATACAAAGTTCTTGGTAATTTCATGACTGTGATATTGCTCATCGTTTTTAAAWTTTTTTTTCAGATCAACAAATGGGTGGCACTCAAGCTCTGTAATTTAGGTGAGAATAGTTGTGTATGAAACATTTTAATGTTTAAAAGTTTACACTGTTTAAGCACTCAGCATTTAGTGATCTTTCTAGTATATTTACTTGTGTGTTTTGCCTTCTTTGTGTTCTTCAGAGAAGCATTATTTAYCAGCAGACAGAGAGAGAAGTTTCACAGTCAAGATGTTCACCTTCCAGTTCTTCACCCTCTTCTCTTCACTTTTCTACGTGGCCTTTTTTCTGGGCAGGTATGCAGTTTCTGTTCTTTAAATGCACTAAAACACTGCCATTAAGATGTATAATGTTGTTCATCTGGTCTTTTTTGACTTTAGAAATAAACACAACAGATTCTGTAAGTGAAGTTTTTCAACAGGGGTAGTGGTAATTCTATCATTCTATCCATTTCATCCTGGTGACTTTAACAGTTTGTGTGAAGATAAGCGCGTTCTCTCAGCAGTTGAAATGTTTRTGTATATTTATGCATACTTTGAAGCAATATTTTAATAGTCTGCTGTGTGTGTGGAACATGTCACACACAATCTGCTTGTGCTTATGCAACATTTACACATGAGGCCCCAGGTCCCCACCATCCAGAACAGAAAAGCAGTTAAAGACTGTAGACCTTGAACTTTAGGAACAAGTGAAAGATTACTTCAGTTTTAAATGTTGTGAATTCATCATATGTGGTGTTGTGGTAGAGCAGCCGACTTGGGACCAGAAAGTTACAGTTTGACTCCCCATCATGCCCACATGTCGTGGTGTCCTTGAGCAAGACACCCAACCCCCAACTGATCCCTGAGTGCTCACATAGCTGCCCGCCCTCTGCAGGAGACAACCTTATAACAATTAGGTAACTATTGTGTTTTTGTGATGTTTTGTTTCAGGGTAAATGGTCATCCAGGACACTATGTGCGTATTGCAGGGTATAGACTGGAAGAGGTAAGAGGATTCACTTTGTTTTGTTTTTCCCCAGAATGCCATTTAAACTCAGACTTGTYGTTTAACAGTGCCATCCCAGTGGCTGTTTGACAGATCTCTTCATCCAGATGGCAGTGATCATGGTGCTCAAACAGACTCTAAACAACATTTTTGAATTCACAGTTCCGTGAGTTTTGTTACATTTTAACTTCATGTGTAAGGAAACAGTTATAGATGTAGTAGTAGTAGTAGTATCACTTTATAAAAACTGTGTCTGTTTCTCTAATTGGATCTTTTACAGCTGGCTGAAGTTCATTTTGAGCTTAAAGGCTGGAAAGAAACTATGGAAGAAACGTAAACACCCCTGCAGTAAAAAATATCTTGATGATGATGAATGTGTTGAACCATGTAATGACTGCACACTTCGGGACTGGCTGAAAAACTATCACTTGTCCAAAACCGATTCCTTCAGTTTATTCAATGAATTCCTGGAGATGGGTAGGTCCTCTGTTTGCAACATGGAGGCATTCAGCAACACCAGCTTGTATTGCTGTWTTTCCATCTGGCCCACTGCTCTCTTTGCTTTCTAGTGATCCAGTTCAGTTTCACCACCATATTTGTGGCAGCCTTTCCTCTTGCACCTCTTCTTGCTCTCATCAATAACATCTTTGAGATCCGCCTGGACGCCATCAAGATGGTCCGCTTAGAGCAGCGTCTGATTTCCAAGAAGACCGATGACATTGGTGAGAATGTGTTTGATTTTAGCAGAGTCAAAGMTTGTTTGTAAAACTGGATGATTTAATGTCAGTTCATTGTGGTAGCTCATGAACATAAATATTAGTTAGGCAGAGGTTTGTTTTGATCCCTGAACCTCCACCACACCCATATAGAGGTTAGTATAATATAGTAGAATGTCACTTTTATTTTGCATAGCACATTTAAAACAGCAGTTGACCAAAGCGCTTCACAATTTACACCAACTATCATAGCCTAAAATCAAGATTAAAACAATAAAAAAAGAAACGCAGAGATATCCACAGCAGACAAAAAACAAGTTGAGTAAAAGCATCAGAAAAAAAAAAACTCTTAAAAACCAGGTGTGTTTTTAAAAGAGATTTAAAAGTGGAATTGAAGATGCCTGTTTAATGTCTGAGGGCAGGTTGTTCCAAAGTTTAGATGCCACAGCCAAAAAAGTGGCACCTAATCTTTATAGAAGACCTGTCAATGAGCCAAAACCAGCAGAGTGTTTACATGGGGCGGCTGTGGAAGAGTGGTTAGGGGAGTCGTCCTGGAACCGGTAGGTCGCTGGTTCGATCCCCCCTTTCCAGTTGTCTCTGTTGTTGTGTTCTTGGGCAAGACACTTCACCCCCAAAGCCTCTGTGTGTCYCATCAGTGTATGAATGTTATTGGCACTGATTAGTCTCCATAGATGATTGTACATGTTAGCTTTGTGTAGACCTACAGTAATAGAGTGCTGTGTGAGGGCACAGATTGAAGTGTGAAGTGAGCACAGAATCATGCTATTTTTGAAGCCCTGAATTATGTTTAACACTTCTGGAGTTGTGCGGTGTATGGAACACAGAAGTTGTTACCTAATTCTGATGGGTATCTATTTGGCCATGGCCCGTGATCGATTCCCCATCCATGGCTGATCGCTGAGGGGGACMTGATCTCCAGCCTTGCCTGGGCAGRTCGRGGTAAACCTAACGGTGTCAACAAMYGACCTGTTTACCGAAGGGTACTGGGTAAGGTGGTAAGTATGYGGCCCCMCTGAGTTCCTCCTACTGGAACAATGCACACAGGGTGTGGCRGTCCAGGGYGTCAGGACCTTAATCRTGGCCCAGTCTTCTAAGAGGGTTAGMCTCGCTCATATGCACCATACATTTGCACYACACACGTTGGATCTGRTGAAACCCCTGTAGGATGCCGGACTTTGGTGTTACCTGGGGTCCTTCATGTCAGGCAGCTCCTAATTGAATTATCTTCTGATTGTCAYCAACCYCTAAACCATCACATCCCCTAGTCCAGTTTAGGCGACTAGGCCRTGGATGCAATGGGACGYAGGCATACTTTACCATCCYATTTACTCATATCTGCTTGAACYTAGYCCAGGTCATTTTTCTCTAAAGCTAATTTTAGTGGCTTTATGCCTCATTCTAACTGGATTATATATTTTAAATGGAATTTATTAAAATGTGTGGAATTTAGTATTAAATATAAAATAGTTTGTACCCCTGAGGAT
>NW_013952442.1:1910256-1912351 GCF_001266775.1 Austrofundulus limnaeus | reverse complement strand
CGCAGTTACAACGCAGAGGCGCAAGTCGATGATGTAATCTGGACTGTCCCAGTTCTCAATTTTTTTTGCACACTTGTAACCTGCGCACTCGAACACTATGTGCACTTCGACTGAATCCACACTTCACAGAGAGGCGTAGGGTGCGCACTGAGCATTGATTGACTTCAAGGATCTTTTGAGGTGTACATTCAGTGATTACTTTCTGACAGTTTCAATAAAATCTGCTCAGYGGGTCATAAGATTCTTAAGCACACAGACACTAGCAAAAACAGTATCACTTTCAGCCTAGGTCATCAATAAGAGCACTTTGTTTAATTTACTWAAAGTGTGCTAAAAGTATTTCAAACGAGTGTGTAATTGTACTGTTTTGTGTGTACAGGTGTGTGGTTGCAGGTGTTGGAGGTTGTTGGTGTGATGGCGGTGATTGCTAACGGTCTGGTCATTGGAATCACATCAGACTTTGTTCCTCGCCTGGTTTACCGTTACCGTTACGGCCCGTGTGCCACCGGACTCGCAAACACACAGTCAGTAAAGTCTCCCGGTGAAAACAGCTGAACGGATGTCAGCAAGACTGTGCTTTGTCCTCATGTGTCTCTGTCCTCTGTTTGCAGCTGCATGGAGGGCTACATCAGCAACACTCTGTCCACTGCCTATATGAGCAGTGACAACCAAGATGAATTTCTACTGCCAAATCACAGTAACATCTCTACAGCCATTCCATGCAGGTGAGAACACTGACAGACTCTGTCCTGTGCACACACAGGGCACACACATTTACAGCCAAAACAACTGTTTCCTGTTTACAGCTACAGAGACTACAGGACCGTGGATGACAACTCTCTGACCCCTCAGTTCTGGCTGGTTCTGGCGGTACGCTTGGCCTTCATCATCCTTTTTGAGGTTTGTACCAGTGACGCGGTGAAGATCGTATTTAACATTCAAATGAGGGAATCTTGATCAAACTTTACATTATTTTGTTTCTTTATCTTCCATGTATTTATTCCCTCAGCATGTTGTGGTGGTGTGTAAGTTTATAGCAGCCTGGTTCATTCCTGACAGTCCCATTAAGGTGAAGAACGACTGTCGGACTGATAAACTAAAACGGCTCAAAAATGAGTTAAAGTAAGTCAAACTTTTGGTCACTTTATTGATTTTGTCACACGCACTTCTAACTTCTAAGTTGTTCAGACTTTCCAAAAGTGTTGAAAAAAATTTAGCCCACAAACTCTATGCATGTTAAAGTATTTACATTAAAATGTAAGCAATTTTGTCTTTTTTCACCCATAGTGTAACTCACTATACAACTTTAGACTTTCTATTATTTCCTCAAAATGCACAGAGCTGACATCTAAACTCCCAKTGTATCTGAGCTTTCTCTTCAGAACTTGAAGGGAAGGGTCTTTTGAACGTTGCTCATACATAAAACACTAGACATACACGCAGATAAAATTGTTGGTACCCCTCGTTTAATGAAAGAAAAACCCACAATGGTCACAGACATAATTAGAATCTGACAAAAGTAAGAATTTCTATGGTGACTAATCAGCCACTGGCWGCAGCTTTAATGTTTTGTTTYATCTCAGTTCTCTTTACATTTMTTGTACAATCAATACAGCAAAATGTCACCATTTTGTCCATTTACATTTTAGATTTTAGTCCCAAACGGTTACTGGGCTTGAAAAAAGTTTATGCATGTTGGAATTTCAGGAAGAAGCTGCATTAGTACCCTTTAAATTTTTTTTCATAGGTTTTTGTTTTAGACTAATTTCCATTTTACTCCATTTCACTTAATGTGTGTTGGTTTGTATTTTTCAATTCAGGTCAAGGAAAAGCAAATCTACCCAAGTCTGACTCCCCCTCTGGCTGAGGCATCTAAAGAGATGGATTCATGTTTATTTTCTTTTACATTTGCTGTTGAATCACCAAAACGTGTTGTGGAAGGATATAATTAGAAAAACAGCTTATGTTTGTTTTACATTTTGCTACAAAAATAAGTATTTTTCTTGTTAAATGTTCAAATTTTTTTATTTTTCGATGCACATTTTGAACAGATTTTAGTCCAAAGTTTTCACTCTCAGGTTACAGAAAAGTATCT
>NW_013952442.1:1905473-1909447 GCF_001266775.1 Austrofundulus limnaeus | reverse complement strand
AGTCATAATTATGAGATAGCTAAGTCATAATTATGAGATACAAGTTTTATTTTTTTATCAGGGTGGGGGAAATGGGCTTCTATAGTTTCCTGAGAATTTTGTTGCAGCTGATTATTTTGAAAGAAAAGGTTTTTCGTCATAAGCTAAATTCCAGTGTTGTTGACTTTGATATTGTTGGTTTATTCTGCTGCAGTGGAAACATACTACCGTAGAAGTCAGATCATTCTGATTCACTTTTATTAACTAAGTTCTGAAACAATCAAAATGAAGTAAAACCTTTCAGGCCAMAAGAGGGCGGCAGAGAGCAGAAAGTGCAGAACTGATTGGCCAGCTGATCAATTCTCTTCATCACTGGTACATGTCAGTCAGATCGAGCTTATTGGCTGCAGTCGGTGAGAAATTTGACAAAACTGGAGAGCTAAAGGGAATTTGTCATTCCACAGGTCAGTGAACCTAATGACAAACATTTGTCCCAAAACAATTKTGAGTTTCAGGTCAGTGAAAGCCGGTGACCCGACTCTGGAACAAGCTGTAGATAATGGATGGAAGGTGTCCAGAACTCATAATTAACTTTTTGGTTTTATCTTGTTTTCCTAAACTGTACTTTATTTAAAAAAACTTTCTGAACTGCTTTGTACACTGGCAGTGTTACAAGTTTATATGGTTTTGTGTGATTGAGGTCCAAACCTTCCAGTCCTCTGAGATTTCTGAGGTTCTGTCAGAGACAAAAAATGTCTTCGTGAACTCCTGGTCACTTTGTAGCAGATGTATCACCATCAGTTTGCTGCTGACGTCATCGCTGCACAATCCTCACCTGATACATCATTTACTGCAAATAAGATGTACACACCCCAGGACTGAGGAGAAACATGCCATATTTAACACCATAAACCTAACGTGAGGCATCCATTAAAAAAATGCGTTAAATAAATTCCAAAGCTATAACTGGCTAAATTTAGTGTTGCAGAAGTTATTTATATATTCCTGTAAATGGGTAAAATGTTGACACATTTTGACTTCCTGTTTTCATCCTCAGTGGATGAACGTCTCTGTCCATCCTCACTTCATCTTATGCAGAGTTTCAAGGGTGAATAAAGATGTCTAAAATAAAGGTTTGCTCACACAGATAATATAGTGAAAAGACTCTTGGGGTCACTGAAGTATGAATCATGCTGTAGAACTTAAGTCATCAAAAAAACACTGAAAGAGTGAGAGAAACCTAAAATCAGGTAAAAGTCTGAAACCAGACCATCCATCCTGCCTCGCCTCTTGTTCAACATGCATGTTTTAAGTCAGAGCTGACTAAAGTGGAGTAATGATGATTATTTTCTTTGTACGGAGCACTCTTATCTCAAAGCCTCTCTACTTCTTGTGTAGTTTCAGGTGGTTTTTGAGCCTCTCTGCATTCCTGCAAGATTAGCGGCTCAAGGCTCCAGCTGGTCTGTAATGTTCTGTCAGAAAAACCTGAAAGGTCTGAAGGTCACACAGTCTGTCCAACTTGTCTGTCCCTCTGAAGACAGAAAATAAAATCTTTCTTATTGGACACAGGATCAAAATCTAATGGGAACAGTTTAAAGTTTTGTTAGGTAGAAAGCTGCTGAGATGCTTTTCTTTTAAACACAATTACTGGAAGTAAAATCCTTTGAAACATTTTATTTTCAGGCTTGATACAAGTAAAAACAAAGGCAGCTAAACAAACTCATGCAGACACTTGCGCCATGTTTTATTTTATTTTTTTCAAAATTGTATTCAAATTCSAAATGGTTATTTTTTAAACACTATTTTATCTACTTTTTCTCCACTGGATTAGTTTCAAAATACACAATGCGGCATTATCAGACTAACATTAGGCACTACTGAAGTGCTTCAGAAYGACTTACAGAAGCTCACAAAGTGTCACCAGGACTGCAGACAGATCCACTAATTACACCTAGCCCTTTTATTAACATGGATTCTTTTAAATCTGAAACATTACATCAGCTTTCAAAGGCACTTTCATGTAATTCCAGTTATCAAAGTTTTTTTTTAAAATTCTAACTCCAAATCTAAACCTCCCAGATGTTGTGCTGTCAGTGGTAAAAATGCTTCAAACTCATTTTTTATATTGTTCTTTAAAAGCTAACTCAAACTACACTATCCAAACCCAATGAACTGGTTTTTGAACCAGTTTCACTTTGTAACCAAAAGAAAAGATCACACATCTACCAGATCTTTACTAAAGCAGATGTGCGATGATGAAAAGGTATCTCTATTTTTCATGCTAATGAAGTTATAACAAAATAAATTATTTATTTAGGGCCAAAGTGARCTGAATAATGTTTGATTAACAGTTAGTTTATGATGAACATGTAGGAACAGCTGTTTGCTTTGTCAGACTTCATCTGGCTAACCATCCTCAGCTAAAGCTAACAGCAGGAGTCATGATAACATTAAAGTGCCTGTGACATGAAATTTTAAAAATAAATATAAAGGCATTTTTTGAAAGATAACATTAATAACATATTGCAAAAATAATTTCCCACTGCTGAGATGAACAGTTGTTGTGATATTTGCTTGTAAAGTAACAGGAAGTGATGTCAAAGGGGAACGTCTGCATGGAACAGAGCATTGATAAAATGGCTAAAGACACAGACTGTAGAGAAGTATTTCGTTTTTCTTTAGATTATTTTGAGTCACTATCMGAGAGATGAAGACAAGTCGGAGTTCAAATAATACTGTTTCAATAAACAAAAACTAGAGAGTTTGCTTTCCTATAGAGTTCCCCTTTGATGTCACTTCCTGTTTCACTTTGGCTGAGCCAAGTTCAAAAGAAAATNGAGAGATGAAGACAAGTCGGAGTTCAAATAATACTGTTTCAATAAACAAAAACTAGAGAGTTTGCTTTCCTATAGAGTTCCCCTTTGATGTCACTTCCTGTTTCACTTTGGCTGAGCCAAGTTCAAAAGAAAATATGCAGTTATGTGACAAAATGTGTAGAATCACATTTTAGGCAAGATTTCTTATATAAAAATGTTATCTTTGATTTTTTGAAAAAATGTTTCACTTCAGTAGAAAAAAGAACTTAGTATTAGTTTCTTAATTTCTTCATCATCATCATCATCATCATCATCATCATCATCATCATCAAAAAATCACTGATGATTTTTTGTGTTTGATGGATGGGCACGTCACAGGCACTTTAAAGATTCTCAGCATCAATCTGAAAAAACACCAACTCTGCTTGTTCAGTTACTAAAGAAATGTGACAGCACAACCATAACCACATCACAGGGTCAAAATAAACCAGAAGGTTTTAAGTATGTACAACATTAAGTAAAGGCTACAAATGTTAGAGGCACTTTGACACACACAAAAACACACACACACACACATACATACACACACCTTCAGCTTCACTGTTGGTTCGTTAGTGAGAATCCATCAGTGTCACAAAGACATAAAAGCACATGGAACATATCAGTGAAAGCATTACAAACATTACAGCCCCCAGGCCACCAGAACGAGGGGAATCTTGGGTTTCAGTGGCTCCATGTTCATGAATCATCTTCTGTGGACAGTCGTTCCAACACTTCCCATGGTTACAGTCTCCTCTCACGCTGGGACTTGATTGAGGTTTTCTGTAGATTACAAGCTGGGATCTATGAAGTTCTGTTTGGTAAATCCTCTCTGTCGAACACAAAGAAATAAGACAAACAGTTGAAAATAAGTAYATAAAAAACAGCTTCTAGTAAACCATCAATTGGTAGTTAATAATTAAAAACTGCAACTTCACAGCAGGAAAATCGGGTTTTATTTGATTTGATCTTTTTTATATTTATTTAACCAAGAAAGACCCTGGAGCTTCAAGTTTCCCTTTGGACCTTTTCGTTTGTGTAAGAGTTTGCACTGTTTGTGTGTTGGTGAAGTGATTATACAGGAAAAGAGAGAGAGAGAGAGAGAGAGAGAGAGAGAGAGAGAGAGAGAGAGAGAGAGAG
>NW_013952442.1:1900103-1905329 GCF_001266775.1 Austrofundulus limnaeus | reverse complement strand
AGAGAGAGAGAGAGAGAGAGAGAGAGAGAGAGAGAGAGAGAGAGAGAGAGAGAGAGAGAGAAGAAAAGTTCAGTGGCCGCCAAGTTAACCAAACCAGAGACAGAGACAAACCCCAAATATCTTCTGCCTGATTATCTGCATTCCTGCTGAGGGAACTCAGCCTCAGCAGCATATCACAGATGTGCAACGACAAACAAATAATGTTTAGAAACTGCAGCAGGAACGTAAAGAACAAGATCATGGATAAACGTGGATTTATATATTCCAGCTGTTTCTGCTGAGGAGTTCCTGAGTCTATTTTCAAACTCTGGTTTTTAGATCGCCAATTTGTRTTCTGTATCGAACTGTTCAAAACTAACATTTTAATGAAAACCTTGCCACCAGATTCCAGTTGTGTGACATAAACACAGAGCTCTTCAGACGTGGATCAGAACTGCAGTTTAATAACKGAACAGTCTGTCTGAGCAACACTCGAGATGTTTGCTTTCATACGGCTGAGTATCCCAACATAAGCATGGCCAGAGGCTAACGGGACAGAGAGGAGGAAGAGGGAGGACCAATGGGAAGGCAAGGTCAGCAGAACAAAAAACAGATGCAAGCAGATGTGGAGTAAAAAGAAAAAAAAAAATAACATCTGGTAGAAAACGCAAAGCCAATGCCCCACACACGCTCACTTTAACCTCAGATTCCTTTCTTTTGTCTTTTATATTTTTGGACGGCAGCAAAACAGGAAGCATCGTTTACAGTTTGTAGGGCAGTGTTAAAAGCTAACACCTGAGACCACCTGCCACTCAAAACAAGCAGGAAACTTGAGGACACCCTCAGTGACCTGGACTGAACTTGCTATTTCAAAACTACGCAGGCGGACACATCCATCTGAAAGGTAGAGGCCACATTAATTGTTTTTAATGGTCTGAGTTTATGTCCTGATGCATCTCAGTAATCCAGGTAGAAAAAATCAAAAAGAAAAAATAAGTAGGTCCTCTGGATGGGTTCTTCTTTAGTGAAACCTTCTTCTTTAGTGAAATAGGCCAATCAAGCCTATTGTTGGGCGATGGTCCTCTTCTGCATGTGACTAACCTGTTTGTCCATGTGGAGGCAGTGCTTATGAGTTCACCTGAAACTCATCAGACTGAAGAAGTCTCTTGGAGGAGAGACGAAACGTTTCACTAAAGAAGAACCCGTCCAGAGGACCTACTTTTTTTTGGTTTAAGTTTATGTTTTATTCTATATTTCCACTCTCTTTGATCATTTTGTAACGTGCTACTGACCTCTTGGTCTGCTCACACTTGGAAAAGCCATCTTATCTGATTAAATTAAAGTGATTGTTTCAGCAAATGTGCAGCTGACAATAAAACATGGTGAGAGCAGGGGAGAGCGTCTGAAGGATGTGTAAACAATGTAAAGTGTAGCACAGCTGCTAACTGGTGTGAAWAAAAGGTGTAGCAAAAGGAGCAAAACATTTGTCACCTTCAAGATCCCTGTGTGTAGGAGGCTGGATTTCAGCTTTATTCAGATAACAGGTTAACACGTTAGATATAGTGTAAAGAATGTAAAATGAAAATCTTTGATAAAATGATTGAGTCCTGGTCCGTTCTCCATGGCAAAGATTTTTAAAAACCTGTGATTTTCATGTCACTTGTGAACCATCAGAGTTTCTTTGAGCCAGCAGCCGTAGGACTCACCAGTTTGTAATCCTTGTGCAGCTTGTTGTACTGAAACATGTTGCAGAGGACGGTTGAGGCCGCTCTGGCAGCTTTCAGACTCCCTGAGCTGAACCAGGAGACATTATAGATCATTAGAAACAAGTAAGAGAACTAACAAGGAGGAAATACCAGAGCTCAAACAGAAGGGAGAAGATCACTGTAAATGACCTCCTAAATTAAAAAAAAAAAAACATTTTTGTGTGTTCAGTGACCGAGYGGAGAGCTATAAAAATAAACAGAAAAAAAGGAGCTAAGAAATAACAGCTTTGTTAAAACTGGAACACTAAAGACAATAAAATAATTACAAACAACTCAAAAATTAATGCTTTGGTGCCTTTTGTTTAAACATCAATCATCTTCTCTGGACCTCCTGCAGTCAGCACTACCTGTTATCGTGGGACATCTTGATGCCCACCAGCTTTGGAATACCGTTGAAGTAGGCAATGTCTCGGGCTGCCAGGGAGCTGCAGGTGACCAGGTGATTGAGGGCCCCGCAGATGTTGACTACCACCTCACTGGACGGGGTCTTCTGAAGACCATCACTGGGCAGCATGGACACCAGAACGTTCACCATGCTTTTAGCTGCCAGGAAAAAGGAACGGCAGATAAATGATTCAGATGCACAACAGTTAAGAGGGGCTTTCATTTTCCGGTGAAGGACCTGTCGTACCCATGTGATCTTTGTTTGTGGCGTGCCGGGCCAGGTTCCTCAGCAGGCCGGTCAGAGGCCTCAGCTGCATCTCACTGCTGGTATCCAAAAGATCCAGCAGGATGGGCAGCATCCTCTCCTGCTCCATCACCACAACACTCAACACTGAGGACCACTGSCACAAGAAAACAGAGATTATGTTGGGTGAAGAATATACTATGTAGGCACTTTAAATGAAAAAACAATAAAAAAAATCTAATTTAAATAAGATGTAATTGAGAGTATTAAAAATCTGGAGCAGATTCATTTTCYTGACGTGTGAGCTTACCCGGGCTTCTCCCACCGTGATATTCTGCAGCGCTCCCAGAGCAGCTTCGCGCGTGGTTAAACTGTTGCTGCTGCTCTGCAGAACCAGCTTGTACAGCGACACCACCTTAGGGTGCCACAGCCACTCGGACCCTTTAGGTTGGGCGAGCGTGTGCAGATTCTGGTAACGCTGCTGCTGAAAAGGGGGGAAACAGACGRGGTCACGTACGCACACAACCAAACATCCAACGTCTCCCCGCAGGTCTATCGCCTGTCGTCACCTCGTTGTTTTTCTTGCTGTGCAGCGTAAAGCAGCCGATGGTGTTGCTGTCTTTGGAGGCGGAGGCTCTGGATGGGCCCTCCAGGTGGAGGCGGACTGAGGGGGGAAGCTCCGCGTACAGCTGGTACGACAGATTCCTCATGACACACATGGAGTTCTCCAAACCCTTAACAACAACAAAAAATAAATAAAAACAAACCAAAAGGATGTTAAAACAATAATAAATCATTGGTAATATTTTGACCAACATATAATGTAGTCTTTAACCTGCAGAACTGTTAATCTGGAAACACGTTAAGCGGGGCAAATGGAGATGTGTTCAGTTCTGCAGGTAAAGTTCAAAACTGTTTGTCAACCAGAGAAGCTAGCAGCTCAAATATTAATGATGCAACACAATAAAAACCAGTGTTAAACTTTTCAGAGACAATTTAACTCCCCCTAGTGTTATTTTGACACTTTCTGAGTAAACTGACTTCCAGTGTTGGCGCTAGTTCACAGTGACGATTTCATCAGTGTTGTCTCAACACTGGACAGTGTTAAAGAAGCCCCGCCCACTGTTAAGTCTTATATAACACTTAACAGTGTTGTTATATGACACCACGCAGTACTGAAAAAAGCATTCTGAGAAAGCCCCGCCCTCTTCCACCTCATGCMAGACAGACCAGTATTTTCTCAGCAAGGGATGCTGGGTAATCTTTTAGAAATGATGTTTTTGCACATTTATGACTATTAAAGAAGTTCAWGAGTGTWAAAWWTAGTTGTTCTAGTTGTTTTGTTCAGGTTTATCAGTTGATSAAGTTTAAGTTTGTGTTATTGGCCATTACACRTATCCAGAAATGACTGTGTAATGTTAATGCAACACTAAAATGAATTTATCTTAACTCTAAAGTGTTAAACTTACTTTCAAATTTGCTGTGTAATGACACTTCATAGTGTCTGTTTTACACCCCTCTACACAGCAAGAGTAAATAATCAACACAGTAGTGTCAAATTAACACTCATAGGAGGTATATGAACCTCCAGTGTTAACCATCAATAAGTCAACGCAGTGTTGAAAAGCAYGAGGATCAGAACTGATTTGTCACCATCTTATTAATTCTGCTTAGAATCATAATTACTCTCATTAGAGTTATTTGACTTGAAGTGTTAAGTTTTATTAACACTGAACAGTGTTAATCAGTGTTAATGTTGACACTAATTCAGATATGGACCAAACAGACTCGGACACAGTGTTACTTTTAACTCTTTAAGTGTTTATCTAACACTGCAAAATTTACTGTGAGAAGTCAAACAAAGATTCAGGAATTGAAATGCTGAGGAAAGTTAATTTAGTGGATGTTGATACTTAATACATGATAGTTCAGGCAAATGGAAATCTTTTAGAAATCCATGTATACTGTCGTGTTTAATGTCTTAACACTGGTACGTGATGTTCAGTGGATGTGGCTCAGGTTAACGCTAGGAATTTATTAAAACAAACCTTTCACAACCTTTCAGTCTCTGCCTAAACCTTTGGTCATAACTAGAGGAAATGATTAGTAGGAGCAACAGGTAATCTACCAACTAATGAAATAACTGGGCAGGGGAAAGATTTGAGAATAAAACTACTGGATGAATATTTTCTTTAATGTTTGCTGGGCTTGTTTTTTTTTAAACTCTTTAAAAAAACTCTGTAAAGATAAGGGGAGGAGCATAGATTTTGTTTATTCGTCTTATAATCCACATTTTTAAATGCAAATGTTAAACAGGGAACTCGTGTCTCCCTCTCTCTGTGGTATTTTGTCCAAAGCAGGCATAAAGTGGGTCAATGAGTGAAAAAAAGGACACAATAGACGTCTCCTTCTCCTATACTGATGGCAACAAGGAGATTCATTGTAGTGTGAAACTGAACCGGCAGCTCTCGTCAGTCACTTTCTAAACCTGATATTAAAAACATTTTAGCTTGGCCTTCACTCCTTTTCTCCAATTCATTTGGAAACACTGTTTGTCTGAGTGATAAAAGGGAAACGATCACATTCCTGTTGTCACCAGATTTTTCAGTTGCAGGGTTTGTTTTGTCGCTGCAGGTGTTTTTTCAGAGAAGAAGGATTATTTGAACTGGAAATTCTCACAAAACAAACAAAGCAAAAACAGCACCAAAATAAAATGTGACACAAGTGAGTTTTATCATGGTGAAGCAGACAGATGCAGAGCTGACTTAAAACTTTCCTTCTTTTGATAATTCTTATAATTAGGGTTGGCTACAGTTTTCCTGAAACAACCTTTTTGTTTCATTTATTCAATTA
>NW_013952442.1:1893821-1899362 GCF_001266775.1 Austrofundulus limnaeus | reverse complement strand
TCCCTGGGGATGGCATCTGGAGCTTCATTTTGAAAGAAAAGAGAAGAGTCAGATCAAACATTTCCTCCTTCACACTGTAAAAAATGAAATGCTGGATTTACTTAACCATGTTATGTTACCTGGTTCCACTTAACTGAGTTGAGTAAATTCAAAGCAATATACCAGTTTTTTAGCCAAAGAACATGAGTATGTTGCTTTGAATTGACTCAACTCAGTTAAGTGGAACCAGGTCACATAACATGGTTAAGTAAATCCAACATTTCATTTTTAGAGTGTACACAGGTATAATTTAGGGAGAGCTTAACAGTGTTAAACTCTAACACCCATCACTGATTCTTACAAATGTTCAGCCACCTGAAAAGAAAAGAAACTAAAGCTAAATCTAGAATGACKCCATTCAAACAGAAACTAGACCTGAACCAGGCTTCACAACTTTGAACAAAAGAAGAATGTCTGGCAGCTGCTCTTTACAACAACCAGAAACAATATCAGTCAGAGCAGCTTGAAAGGAGTCCTGAAAAAGGCCTTTTAATGTCAGGTTCCTTACGCTAATGACACCAAAACAAGACTGTTTCAAATAACACAACACTGCCCCGATCTCAGATGGTTTGAGAGGAAAGAAACGCCTAACAAGTTAAGAAAACAATAAAACACGAACTCTGTAGCAACTGCTTCTTCATCCCACCAACCAAATCCAACAGAAAACCTTTGCAGTCTTACWGGGAAAAGTAATTAATCCTCTAAAGTATTTTGCAATGAGCCCACATATTTATACAAGATGAAGTTAACCTATCCTCAAGAGGAACAAATCAATCTTAGGAAGAAGAATTAAATAAAAAAAGTCCACTTTTTGTTATTTTGGATATTTCAAATGTGAAATCATACAAAACATCACACAGTTGTCTTCTTCAGWTAATCTATCCTGGTACCATGTTTTCCTTAAGCACCTGGCTCACACAGACACATCTATCTACATAATATAAAAGAGAATAACTCATGGAATGAGGAAACAATTTCCCACTGCCACATGGTTCAGTTCTGACATTAAATAAGTCTGAATACAACAAACTGCAATACAGTGTGGTCTAAATTCACAAAGGGACTGTGTGTCATTTACGGGTGTAAATTTTGCATTTTCATCCTAAAACTCTCGAAGCCCTCGCAACAGGAGACGAACACCTCAAACTGTGCTGACAACCAAGACAGCTTAACTGGAAAGTTATTAAATCAAGCAGATAAATTCCACGGTTAGGTTCAAGGTGACAAATGTTTAATGGATCCAAGCCACTGTGTTTTTAATCAGAACTAAACATTTTTGCAGTTTGCACAATATAGCTGCTTTTTGAATGACACCAAACACAAGCCAGTTTTTGTTGCATACATTAATTGATGATCTTTCTCTATTTTCATAGAGGTTTCTGGTTTGTTTTTAGCCACTGACATATTACAGGGACACTCCTGTGTATTGCAGCCACAATGTCAAAAGAATGGTGAAATCTAAAAAAAAAAGGGTTAAATAATAAAACTGGATTTCTATTCTGCAGTTAAAATCAAAGTCTAGTTATTTTGGGTTTTTAACCTTTTTTTATTTAACATGTTCTGGATGACTGAGAATCTACACCAGTGTGATGGTGAAATCGGACCCATTATTTGGATAGCTGCATTATTTACAACTTGTTGGTGCAGGCCAGTGTTACCTTATCATCTCCTTTTTCTTCCTGCTGTATGTAGCTCACCAAAGAGTCCACCAGACCGTGCATTGATCTCATCTTCCTTCTTGTTCTCTCGTTCACTGAGCTCAAGTTCCTTAATGTGCAAAAACACAACGAGAGAAACATTAATACCTCAAACTCATCCCGCTGCAGGAAAACAAATTTTATCATGTCTCTTACTATAACTAGCGTAATTTGATTCTAACCAGTTATATGAAAGGAATATTTTATTCATGAGCAGATTCTATAGGGTATTACGTATCAAAGCAGCAGTTCACATTCCTACTAGAGAGAGAACAAGCTGAACCAAGATCTGACACTACAAGTCAATTAATGTACAAGTCAAAGTTTAATGCTTAGCATCACTATTTTTGATCCTTTTGTTTTACTGCTTTTAGTGGAGTTTTTTTGGTACAAATGTAGAGCTCTGTAATCATCCCATGCTTTTGTTGGCATCCCCTTAACAAATGCAGACATGACTAATATGTTGGATTTCATTCAGAGGAAGTTATCTTAAACAATCAGGTTGATAGTAACCGAACAAAGATAATACTGTCAATCTTAAGTTCCTGTTACACTTAAGATTAAACTTATGCCAACTTATCAAACATTTTTTATGTCTAAATTGCTAATAAAATTATATATTTGATCAATTTGTTCGAATTACATTATGTATACATAGAAAAGAAGTTTCCTGTTGATTTTATCAATTCCATCTTCAATGTTGACATCTTTAAAATGTTTATAAGTTGGCGTAAGTTGTCTAGTGTGACAGGGCCTTTAGATAAATAATAGATAAATAATAGGGGCTGATTCACTAAAGGTTTGCTGTATAAAAAGTTAGGGTTAGGGTTAGGGTAAGTACAGTTCAATCCCCTGTTCCAGCTGTCTCAGTTGTTGTAGCCTTGGGAACCCACAATACCTCTGATGTRTGTCCCATCAGTGTATGAATGTGATTTAAAGCACTGATTAGTCTCTATAGATGATTGTACATGTTAGCTTTGTAGAGATCTAGTAGAGTGCTGCGTGAATGAGGGTAAACGAGGGCACAGATTATAGTGTGAAGCACTTTGAGTGTCCTGGTTGGATAGAAAGGTGCTTTTTAAGTAAAGTCCATTTACTATTCACAAACTTGACAGTGTACCCAAAGCTGATTTATTAAGGGTGTGTGCCATGAATTTTAACTGTCAAATGTGCAAAATAGCAGGTGCAATCCATTTAGCATTTGTTTTTAGGCATGCTAACCAGCCTCGTTGTATTGTGTGCAAGTGCTACAAACTTTTTTGTGAAATTTACAGATTTCTGAAGGTTAGTATACAGGTAAACATCATAAAGGATCAACACGTATCTTATTTGGAGCCAGTCACAAATATATATCACTTATGTCAAATCACTTATGGAAAAACTACTTGCAACACTGCATTTTCTTGCTTCTGGATCWTTCCAATAGGGTGGCACATACCACTTTTGCACCTGTAATCTTTTSTGCACAAAATCTTAGTAGATCACCTGCACCACACCCACTAATAGCACAAGAAATGTTTTAGTTCGTGCAGCAATTTACAGGGTTCCCACAGGTCCTTGAAATCCTTAAAAGTTTGTAAATTTGAAAAAATTATTTCAAGGCCCTGGAAAGTTTGTGAAAACAGCCAAAAATTACACTTGTCCTTGAAAGTCCTTGAATGTTTTATGGGGATTGAAATTCTCTATTCACATGACTGATATTCATCATCGTTTAAAAAAATATAAAATAAAATTTACAAAATGCTTACATTTGTTGCGGTGATAACTCAGGATTACGGTACACTGACGTCATTGTTTTGGACTCAACAACTTCTATGTTGTTCAGTTTTTCATTGAATTTACATGATTTTAAAACTGTTTATTGTTTACATTCTGCGGTAGCAGTAGGTAATTGTGGTCTTTAATTTGAGGAAATTGGTCCTGGAAAGTCCTTGAAATGTCCTTGAATTTGATGTTGACCAAGGTGTGGGAACCCTGAATTTACTGTAGCTCTTGTTATTTGGGATATTGGTAAATCAGCCACTTAGTATGATGCTATTGAAGAAATCTGCCAGAGCCAGACTCAGGCCTGGACGATAGTGTTCAGTGAGGTGTCCTTCACCTGAGGCAGCCGGTGGTGTTGTAAAAGATTTCTCTCTCAGATGGATTTAGTGGGATGCTCTTGCACAGTGGAACCAGTATCTTCTCAGTGAGCAGCTGTAAAGCTTCAACAGAAAGTCTCTCCTTCAGGTTGTCTCTAGAGGACAGATTCCACAAGACACCTGCAACCCAAACAAAGCAGTATTTTAAATATGTTCTCTGAATGTGGAATTCAAACTAACAACACACCAAGGCATTTATCTCAGGGACTATCAGCCTATAAGTAGAGCTCCTGCAGTTCTGGGTTTAAACTCTGTTCCCACCTGTAATGGTCTTCTGAAGTTCTTCATCCGGTTGRTTCAGTATGTTTACAAGAGGCGTTAGTCCACCTGCTTGGATGAGAGCTGCTTTGTTGTCAGTGTTCTCATAGATGAGATTCCTTGTGGCAGCGGTAGCGTAACGCTGCACTTCCACATTGTCAATTGTGAAGAGGTGCACCAGAGCTGGAATGCCACCAAGAACTCGGACCTTTGAGACAGAGAAAATCCTTATTTTCCCTTTGTGCTCCTTATTTCCACAACTACCCACAAAAAGTTGTGGTTTCAGTAGAGCTAGACAAAGCACGCAACTAGTCTGCAGGTATTATTGTTCTCAACTCCTCATTCTAAAGATAACATAAATTTCTATTTTTCATCCCACTCCAACTAGTCACTCTGTTCTTACCGATTTAAAAGAATCCCTACAGTGTGATGTTTGATGCTACCACTATCTTTCACTGCAGGGTTGGTGTTCACAGCATGACAGGTATTGATGTTCAGAGTTTTCAGTTTAAGTTTCATCCAACCAGAGCATCTTCTTCCACATGAAGAATTTCCAAATTTATTTAAATATTTGTTTTTTTAAGCAGTGATGTTTTCTTAGCCGTTCTTCCACAACGCTCAGCTCTGTACACCCTATAGTGGTCCTATGGACACATACTCCCATCTCCACAGAAGAGTTGCAAAGCTTCATCAGGTTAACTTGGGCCATTTGGTTTGTTTTCAAATTAAAGTTTTTTTTTTTGGCATGGTCAGTGACTTTTGGTGGCATAATCATTTCAATTCCTAATATTTCTTCCTAATGATGTTATTGTATCAAACTTCCAGACCACTCAGGTCTTCTGGTTCAAGTCTACTCCACATTCCCAGAATCAAAACCCAACCCAAACATGGAGAGGTAGCATTCAGTTTTTATGATCCATTAATCTGGGATTAACTTCCAGAAAACTGTAAGAATGCTGAAACCCTAAATTATTTTAAATCAATGTTAAAAACCCATTTTAGTGTAGCTTTTGACTGTTCTGTTTAAAATATTTAACTGAAACATCATTGATTTTGTCTTTGGTCCATCTTTCCTGTCCTTTATTATGTAACTGTGATTCACTTTTTCATCACATGAAGAACTTTGAATTGTTTTGTTGGTGAAATGAGTTCTACAAACAAACTTGCCTTGATAAGGAATTTATTGGTGCTATGTGGGATGTTCAGGATTTGGGATAATTTAAAACCCAACCATATACTGTACTTTTCCACAACTTTGTCTCTGAGCCGTGTGAAAGGATCATTTGACAACAACAGTGCCCACAGGTGGACCTTGTTTGAATAAATGTATGGTTTCTTAAGGTTTGAGCTTCAAAGGAAAGTGAGTGAATACATAGATACACACCTCTTTTCAGTTTTATATATAT
>NW_013952442.1:1879712-1893781 GCF_001266775.1 Austrofundulus limnaeus | reverse complement strand
TATATATATAAAACTTTTTTATGTCAATGATCTGGTGTGTTCTCCTTTAAAATTACATGTCAACAGACAGCAAAACAAAAATAACATATTTTTGACTTTTGTAAATTGCATTTTCTATATTTTCTGTCCAAATAGAATTACAGGAAAACATTGATTAACCTGGTGAAAATGATAGTGAACAAATGGACAACTTTGTATGATATACTCAAAAAAAAGTTTTAGTGGAGACAAAATAGGAGCAAACATATACAGTCTAAGCAATGCAAACCTGGTTTTTGGCTTCATTGCTGTGGTAACACTGGTGCTGTATGTAGGCAGCTCCCAAAACTTGCAAGCCAGACTTCGTCTCAGACAGATATTTAACAGCTGTAGTCATATCGAGACTCTGCAACCTATATGCATAAACACAAGTAACATTATTTAAAAATATTTATGATGACAATGTAATTTCATTTTATATTAAAAATTAAAACAACCCTGAAACAGAAAAAAAATGTTGCTAAAACTTTTATTTCTCTACAGATGGAAAATGAACCCAAAGTTAACTATGTGCAAGGTGTGCAAAATGAAGAGGAAGCACTTTGGGAAAACGACAAATGGTCTCACATTATCAGCTTTGAATGAAAAATCTATTTTGAATCGAATCCTGGCCCCAAAAATCAGAATCTAATCGAATTGTGAGAGAGTAAAAGATTCCCACCCCTACTGAAAACATTTCATTTAGATCTTTTTTCTACTTTTAAACTTGGTTTTCGTGTCATTGTGATCCAAAAGAAATGCAATAATATTCTCCCTACTACCAGTATTCAGTTTTTTCTGCATTATTAGCCTTAAACTGCCTGCCTCACACTATATTCTTCTGGAATATGTCACAGACCTGAAATGAAAAAACAAATATTTAACATACTTATATGAAACTCATGAGGAAAACATAAAACACCAAAATGTATGTTTTCATTAAAAGCAAGATAAGAAACAAATTTTAGAATCACTGCTTTTGATTTCTCTTTTTTATCCAAATTTTCATAATCTACCCCATTTTAAACTGTTCAACCAAAATTATGACTCTTTCTGTCACACAGTATTAAATTTAAAGAGGAAATAAGATGTCTCACTCTGCCAGTGGGTCGTTGCTGTGTATGGATGCTGCATCCGCAATATCTGCTCCTTTACCCACACTCCTCAGAGAGTGGAGCGAGGCGGCCCGGTGCAGAGAAGCATTCTGGAAAGTGCTTAYGCTGTGGTTGGCCCTGGATGTGTGCTGTCCTCCCCAGTTGTTACCAGCACTGGTGACCCCCTTGCCATTGCCCAGCCAGCCATCCTGACCAAACCCAGAGGTCTGCTGTTGGGAATACTGCTGCCTGTTGGTGATTCGGCTGATGGTGCGGTGAGACGGGCCTTTGTAGATGTGCTGATATGGGAGCTCCTCCTCCTGCCAGTGGCCTCTTTCCTGGGCTAGAATTCCACTGAGGCTGCGCCTGAGGCTGCCAGATGAAGGCACAGGTAATGGGATGGAGGAATTCTCTGGATAAACCCCCGCTGTGGGAGGYAATATGTTTTGGTCCTCCTGGCACAGGGACTTTGAGCGCCTGCTTCTGTTGAGCATGTGGGAGGTGTGGAAGCTGCTCTGGACMGTGCTGGTTTCTCTATGTCTCGTCTTGTTTTCCATCGCAGAACGAGACGAGAACCCAAAGGTYTGAGAAGGTACTGCAGACACCTAGGATTATACAATACATAATAATTRTTTTCAAACAAGTATTGTGATTTCTTTCTTAACATCTGACAAAAATAATCATTTCATTCCTCTGCACTGCAACAAAAAGGTTTGAGGTGAGTAAAAGTGTCTACATGCAGGCACGTTTTGCTTCCTTTCACATTAAAACCTGGTTACTAATCTAAAGGAAGTTCACTGCTGTGTGTGTATTGTTGAAGCAGCCTGTAAAAAGCTGCAGTTGAGCATCCTGTTTATAATTGGATTCCGTCTTTGCATTGTTCTTCATGGTGGAGTGTAAAGGGAGGGTGGCTTCCATCTTCCTCCTAAAAAATAACCTATTAGTCAAAGCAGGAAACAAAAGGAAACTCCTGGACAATACCTGCTCTTTGCTTGTAGAAATATGTGAGCGTGTGTATTTAAGCTTGACACAGTTAAGACATAAAATATGTTAAATGAATTACTTTATTTTAATTAATAATTACATGTTATATTTAGTCACATTTGGTGTACTGCACTGGCTCCTGACCAACTCCCAGCTAGGCAACCTGAAATTCATCACTCTACAATGAGAAAGCTTATGTATGAGCTAAAAAAAAATTAAAACAGTTACCAGAGACATTAGGAGTGGACATCTCAGCAATAAAAAAATAAAACAAAACAAAGAGCTCCATCTGGACTCTATGAGACTCAATTGGGAGGCTAAAGGTTATGACAGTTCAGACAGAAAAATCTGAACAAGCATTTGTATAGATGTGTTGGAGAAAACCTTTTCTCTTAAAACCCACACAGCTTGGGTTTGGCAAGTTGCATTTGCAAAAAGCAAACAGCAAACAAATGAACACGACCTCCTTATACCACCCAGCATGGTGGTAGATGTGTAATGTTTTTTTTTCTTTAACAGCCACAGGATTTGGGCACTGTGCAGTCATTGAATGACTTGGAACTTTTCTGCATAACTTTTCTGCAAGTATTCTACACAGTTAGAAATAAAGATACATTCTTGCATCTAAAACAGGTGTCTGCAACCTTTACAGTAAAAAAAGCCATTTCTGCTCCTGGGCTCACTAATAAAATGTGTCCAGAGCCACAAAATAAGCTACAACTGTGATTATCAACTGGTGGTCCGTGGGCCTTTTCAAAGCCTCTCCGTGAACCTTTATGGCCAGTGGAGGTGACATAAACCTAAAAAATATATTGTGAATTTTATTATCATTTTTATATTTCAGGACTGAACAAAAAAAAAAACATATTCATGCAGAAGAAAAATACTGACTATAATTTATACAGAATTTCATAAAAAACCAGTACAGCTGACCTAGTCAAACATTTTTTTCTAATTCTTATTAATATGTAGTCTTAAAGGTGTTTAAAGATAATCCTGATGGATTTGAGCGAAAGATCATACTGTAGAAGATTTAGGTAGAAAACAGGCTAGCATGAGCTAACGTTTCACTTTTGTATTAGTATTTTTGTATTAGTAGTATTGATCACAAATTTGCATACAATTTATTAGCGTTGTGAGTATAAAAGCAACAAAAAAATTAATAATAATAATAATAATAATAATAATAATAATAATAATAATAATCCCTGATCTAAAACAAGTACACTGGTTTTGCTGCACTGGCTGTGCTATAGAAGAGTATGGCATGGAACTTTGAATAACGATTCATTTTTGTACTTTTTGTTTGAACCTTTGGAGACATTTTTGCAGCCTCTGGTACCTTAGGGCCTAAACTAAACACATATGAACTAAGAAAGCTAAACAAGTCTCATAAATACATACAAATAAAGGAAATATGCAGATATACAGATTATTAGAGGTCTCAGGTTTTATAAGACAAACTATTCCAATATATTAAACCTTTAACTGACAACACAGCTAGTCCAAATGGAAAACGACACACCATTAACTAACACTAAATAGTTTGAAAGCAGAAACATTAAACAAGCAGTAAAGGATTTAACATTATTTAAACACCAAGTTCTACAGACTTCTGCTATCTCCAGGTCTTGTATCTGTAAATGTGTACTTACAGCCATGACCCGGGTGGGTGAGCAGATCATAGACCTGGAACTGAAACCATGACTCTGGGCAGAGCTCCTTACATCAGGAAGGCAGTAATCTACACAAAGAAATGAAAGAAACATTGATGATTTTTTTATTTATCATCAGAAAACCATACTGTTAAGTCATAATCCAACATAATCTGACTTTCAGCTTTTTCTTGTCAACTAAAAATTTTAGCATCTCTCCAATCAGTCATTACTGTTGCAACGAAGCAATTATAAAGGTCACACAGATGTCAGAATGACATCATACTGTATCCTACCAACGGTCTGCTCTACTTTTATCTACAGGTTGGTGCTGCTGGTTTTAGAATCTCCATGTGAGAAACTGTGGGCAAAGAAACCATAATGGCTGTGCCAGATCTCCCAAACTGTGTGTGTGTGTGAGGGTGTGTGTTTATATCACAGCCTTGTGACTTCTGCAAAGTCATTTCACACAAAACTCAGTGCCAACTGAACGTTTTCCCAAAGAGGCAGCAGTGTAAGAATCAACAAACACATGAAACATGGAGCAAAGGGTGTTTCAATAAAATAGTCTCGACGCTAGATTTGTTTATCACTGAAACCAAAGGAAAAAAATCAAAAAGAAAGATTTCTTGTTTGAATTTTGTTCAAAAACCTAAATTTAACTACACTGCAATTTTCTTCTGYACATTAACCTGGAATGTGTGAAATAAAAAAAGACAGTTTGGCTTCAGTTTTATAAGAACAAAGCCAAAATGGTGAAAACTAAATTAAATAGCCTGCAAATTTTTGTTTCTTAACTGGAAGTGGAGTTCCAGTTACTAACATTTTAAAGTTTACCTTTCTGTCAGACTTATCAGCTTTAGGATTTTAGCAAAAACCTTTGAACTTTGATACTCACAATGCTATAATTCCTTTTATACATTTTAATCCATCTTTCTGCAGCTGACTGCAGAAAGCAGCATCCCTGCTGTTTTATATTACCTGCTCTAATTCATTTATTTGCTGTAACATTAGGAACACCTGCCTAAAAACAACCAAGTCCCATTTTTGAAGGCGAAACACACCTGACCTCTCAAAGACATGACTTTATTACAACCCTGAAGGTCTGCTGTCATGTATGGCAATAAATAGTTTGAAAGCAAATACCCTGAAGATCTGAAGCCTTCATAAATCAGACATGTTTTGTTAATACATAACTTCCCACAGATGATCGGTTGAACTGAGATCTTGAGAATTTGATGCACAAGACATTACTTAAAGCTAACTGTGGTCCTCTAAAACATATTTCACTGATTTAGTAGAGTGGCAGTGCATATTCTTCCAGTGAGTATAAGACAATTTTCATTTAATAAACTCTGACATGAAAGGGGACAAGTGATATCATAAATATAGATACATTTTTAGGCATTTTACTGAAATATAGTTTTAAAGAGAGGCTGAAGTAGCTCAGTGGTCAGGGCCACGGTCTCAAAAAACTGAGGTTTGAGCCCAGGTTGTGTTAAGAAGGGCATCTGGTGTAAAACAATTCTCAAACCTTTTGTGCAAGTTTGCTCACCGTGGTGAAAAATAACAAAACAAAACAGCAAGATTTCAGATCAAAATGGGAAAGCCCAGTGGTAACACATTCATAATGTGAGGCTTGTGCACAACAACATCACTTAGTTGTTGTGCCTGGTCAGTGTGAAGGGAGCCTATGAATGGTTGTGAATGTTAAATCTGTAAYTCAGTTCAGGACGGTTTTAGGCACTTAAAAGGAWGAGAAACTGACTTTTTCTTGCTTTGTGAAGGAAGTTCACATTTGATCCAAAAAGCTTTTCAGCCTTCATGGGTTCAGGCTTTAAGCTCCCGTGGAGTCAGTCACCCAAAGAATGGAGACCTCAAACACATTTGAGTGGTGATTTATCTACAGTTCAGTGAAGCATAATTCACACAAAACCTTACTGTATACAGCAGAGACAAAACAGGTTTGCTTCAAAGCACAGTTCACACTGTTCACAGACGAGACATACCCACAGCTGAAGGACAAAAAAGTRTTTGAGACAATCAAGCCCAGTGAGCGAGAAAAGAAGGCACATTTTTGTGAAGAGGAGTGAAAGAGGCCATCTGTGTTAAACTGGTCTTGTACAAAAAGACTCTTAGATGAGTGAAACATTTTCAGGAGGAAAACATCCAGCTGTCTCCATTAAGACTGAATCATAGATTCAGTTTTCCCTGAAGCAGGGAACCATCAGACATAAGCCTCACTGCTGGCCCAACAGCAGTAGAAATGATTGCTTTGTGTGAAACATTACATCATGTARCAGCATCCAGTTTTTACAGTAAAGATATATTTACTTCACGCCAGAAACAGACTGAACAAACCTTAAACATGAAGCTCACTGTAAGAGCATGTATGTCTCTGAACAAAGACAGGGAGAATGTTGACCAGAGCAAATGAGAAAACACACATACACACACACACACACGCACACACACGCACACACACGCACACAGACACAAACACACACACAGACACACACCATCCTGTCCAGCAGCAAGGAAGGAGGGAGGAAATGCTGCTGGGAGGAGCACTGGGCTGCATGCCTGAACATTACTGACGTCAGACGTCATTGAATGTATGCTAATGAAGCATCGCTACAAGAAGGAAGAAAATAAGCAACAACTTGAGGCTCATATTAGGATGTCTGATTAAACWGTACCAGAAACTCGAGGGTAATTAAAAATGTTACAGGTTCTTTTTGACGTCAAACTCTTCCACTCAGCATAAATGATTTTCAAAGGGAAGTTAGTCTTCTTTGTTTTGGTCACAAAGTCCACTGCAGTTTCAAACACCTCTGGACTATCACACAATCACTTAACAGATATGCTTTAAAATAGGGTTTGTAACGGTTACCTGCATAACAGTTTCCTGAAAGCCAGAATACTTTAGAAATGGTAAAACAACTAGCCTACACTTGTCACCCAGCTGTGGATGACTAGATGACTCTTGACAGTATGTATCAGTTTTGAGCCTCTTAAGGTTATCTTTGTTTTTAGTTTAAAACTATTTTTATGTGACTCCTGTAAAATAAAACTGTGAAAACTGCCTATGTTTCATTGAACTGCAGTGACAGGAATTTTGATTCTTTCCATAGAAAAGGTTTGCATTCCTGCATGAAAGCGTGAGGAAAGATCTGCATGTGGAACTGAACCCCACCCTTCTGTTGTAGTAAAGCTTCACAATGACGTTCCTCAGGTCCTTGTGACCTTCACTTCTTGCCAGACAATGCTTTTCTCTTTTCACCTTGCTTAATACAAATTGAAGAAATCAAATATTTTAACAATAAAACTGTAAAGCTTGGGTAGTGAATTCTGTGTGYTGTTGTGCAAAATTCTTTCAATGCTGGGAAGAAGAAACGACCAATCAAAAAGATGATATAAAAAAATTTAAATAGTATTTCCAATAAAAAATTTTAATGTGTCTGGGCATAACGTCTGGCACTTAACAGTCRGGTATGAAAGCGGGCGACGTGCTACTGGCTGAACAATAAGTTTAAAATAGAAACTGACAGGACGGTGTGAAGAGGAGATTGGAAAGGAATGTTGCACACACAAACAGTCACAGGAGAAGTGGACTTTTCTTTGTTTCTTATGTTTCCA
Organism: Austrofundulus limnaeus; assembly: GCF_001266775.1. Taxonomy (NCBI): domain Eukaryota; kingdom Metazoa; phylum Chordata; class Actinopteri; order Cyprinodontiformes; family Rivulidae; genus Austrofundulus; species Austrofundulus limnaeus. The sequence goes on along the minus strand of NW_013952442.1, from coordinate 1,886,391 downwards.
TTTAAGTTGACTTGAACTATGATGTTGAACTAATTTATTACCTTCACTTTGATCGAACCAATTAATAATTTTGTCTAAATTAAGTTGCTCAAGTTAAATTGGTATTTTAATTAAGGGTTGTTTGTTTCAGCACCAAATACAGTAAATAGCCACAACTTCATCTTTGTCTACTAATTTCTTAATCTATTGTTGACCTTGAGTTTGAGTTTGCTATTATGCTGGTTGCTCAACATAAAACTTTTTTTTCCTTTTTCTGCTGGTAGATTTGTTTATTCATTAAGGCAGCTTACTGTGACTTAGAAGCATACAAACATCCTGATAACACTAAGTTGAACAGACATAATTAGGCTCTTATTTGTCTTTCTTCAAACATTTATCTCTTTGATTCTTTGTTCTGGGCAACAAGGAGCAGTTCTTTTCTCCTTCAGCTGTGCCTCTGCTCACTGTTGTTCAGTTTGCTGAATCAGTGTGACGATTAACARGTTTCAGAAGAGTCTTCAGTTGCTTAAGTTACCCCGGGTTGTTTAGAGACCGGCCACTTTGTTTTTCAAATGATCTATGTTGGAGRAGCATTCCTGAGGACGCTCACAGTGGTCCTTAGCTGCAGTCTGTAGTAAACAGTAGGAAAAGTCTGGTTATAGAAAACTGGATTTAAAGCTGAAGTGATGCTGTGATTCTGTTTTGATTGGTAACTCAGAAGTTAGTGTGACAATATTACACACCCAGGTTCAACAAGCCACAGTGACAGGCGCCAAAAATCACAAAGCTTCAGCTGATATAGGCTTATCACAAAAAATTATTTTGCTCAGGAAACAGAAGAAGGAAAAAAATATTTTGATTTGATTAATTTGTTTCCCCAATCATCTACAAGTAAAGAACTTCTTTTAAAGACYTTCTGGTGRTACRTTTTGTATATATGCAACAAAAATAYAAGTTCTGAAAAGTTGAAATRCTTCCCAACWTGTCTGTATATTGTCTTCAAATAACAAACTACCTCATTCAATTTCAGTTTTTCGGTTTACTTACATATTTTCATTTCAAGGGCTCTTTAAAAAAATGACACATACGATTTTAGGATTTTAAATTTTAGTCTGTGTAAACATTTCCCTGGCACTACCAAGAGTATGTTTGCAGGYGGGCATTCCCCACTATGTGGGCACTATTTTTGGCATACACCCCTACTTGTGGGAACCAACTAGTACTTATGGGGAACTAAGCCTAGTCCTCATGGGGGGAAATACCATTGGTGGGTTAGGGTTAGGTTTAGGACTAAGGTTTTAACTGAGTTTAGGCTAGATTTAAGGTTTAAGGTAAGGGGTCAGGGTGATGTAGAAAAGAATGGAAGTCAATGCAATGTCCTCATAAAGATAGCTGTACTAGATTGTGCATGTGTGTGTGTCTGTGTAATGAAAGCCATTCGAAATTATCAAAACCTAGAGTTTTAYGAGAAAGTGTTTTTGGCTGGGASATGTATGTATATTTAATAGCAGTGTGGTATTATGTATTTTGTATCAAAGTGTCAAAGAAGAGATCTTTAAGATGATTACATTGGACAAGGCAAAGAAAATATGCTGGTCACGGGTGGTCATCACGTTTTTTATTTATTTATTTTTTTACAGTATTTTACTGTGATAGAAAATAATCAGAGGAAGATTCACAGCATGAATGGCTGGTCAAAAAACATGCAAGTTTTTATTTATTTTTTTAATCAGCTGTGTGGAAAAGTTCACGGATGGCTGGAGAGATAAGGTGTTATTTATTCAGCTAATGCTATGAAACAATAGGAKCCCACCATACATCAAGAAGAAATCCTCCAATGTAGGATTTATTCCAGTGATGAACAGCTAAGTGAATGTTTGAGGCAGCAGAAACCCGATGTGGAACAGAAGGAAGAGGAGAAACTATCAAAGATAAGCCTCTGAACAACATGTACCAGGGGCTGATATCAACAAAACCCTGAATGAAGGACAGCACAGAGGCACTACAGAGGCCGGGAGCTACTGTACCAGGCAGGACTCAAGATGCAGGCTGACCAACTGGACACTGTGGCGGTCGACAAGGCAGTGGTGTTAGATTTAGCAAACCCCAACAACGGTAACATCAGGAAGAAAGAGCATGATGAGAAGCTCAAGAAATACCAAGGACAGCGAGGGGAAATACAGACGTTGTGGATAGTCTAGAGCACTCGATGCTGTGACCCCCAAACTGAAAGAGTGGCTCAAACAGATCACAGAAATAACCTCAGAGGTCTCTGTCCTGAAGAGCACAGTCCTAGGAACAGCTAAGATAATGAGCAGCACTCAAGCTCACAGGCCCCCGAATGTGAAGTGAAGTGGAACTGCCCAAGTGGAAGAATAGAGCCAGATGTGTGTGTGTTTATACATTAATATATATGAGACACAGCTTCTTCCCTGAAACTGTGAAGCCCATAAATTAAGTTCGTTTTACTGCCTAGGGATGTCCCGATCAGATACTCGGTATCGGTGGCAGATATGGCCATTGGAWTTAGTCATGTGATCGGGCTGAYCCAGTTTTCAGCATCGTCATGCTTTACAACTGCCGTTAAGATGTCAAGATGCACACAAGTACGCAACCATGTCCACAGTGTGGGAACACTTTTCAATGGAAAACCTTGCAAAATCTGCAAACTGGACGTTTCTCATGGTGGGAACAGCAGGGCTCGCTTTAATACTACCARCCTTGTCACTTGGAAAGAAATAAAGAAATAAAGCTATCAGATCGGTATCGGAAAGAGTAATCATTAAAAAAAACTCGGACTGTATCGGGAGCCTACAAATATGGATCGGGACATCCCTAATACTGCCSTCACAATTCTGATTTATATTTCATTAATGATACTTTAGGTTGTTTCTTTATTCTTTTATAATTATTATTATTATTTTTATTTTTGACTGGTCTTGGAAACATATTTTCTCCTCCCATGTCTCAGACAAAATGACTAACAAATAAAACTGATTTTGGTATCAAGCATTATTTTTCMAAAGTAGCATTCAGCTAGTTGAGTGCTTAACTGTTATAGTTTTAGGTCTAGTTTTAGTTTTGTTTTTGTTTTTATCTCATGTCATGTGTTTTTAGCAGCTCTTTTCGTCAGCCTTGTCACAGCCCTGCTCCGCCTCCCTTCACAGATCCTCAGSTAATCAGCTCATGCAACTCACCTGTGTCCCTCTGTATTTAAGCCAGCAGTTTCCCTCAGCACTCTGCCAGTTCATCATCAGCCAGTCTATGATTCACCAGCGTTCTTGTCCCATGTCCCATGTCCCATGTCCCATGTCCTGATCTCGGCTCCTCAACCTCCTTCTCGTCCCTTGGATTACCGCCTCTTGCCTCAGCCCGTGTCGGATACCTTCTGCCATCTGCTCTTCTGGTAATGACCCTGGTTCTGTTTCTCGGACTCCTACCCCTCGTCTCTCCCTTGCTCGGCACCACGACACCTCAGACTTCCTGGTTCTCGACCGCTGCCTGCCTCCCGGATTCAAGAGTTAAGTTTGCTCCTCTTAACCTGTCGTATTCTCTTATCCCTCTGTATGACCCTCGTCTGTCCCTGGACCCCGGACCCGTTTCTCGGACCCGCAACGCTCCCAAGGATTGTTGGTGACGTCATTGTGTTTCTYTGGAACCAAACTGACAGTCTGTTTTCCACACGGAGGCTCCCAGTTGACACCAGGTTAGTGGCTAAAAATACTAGTAGTATTTTGTCCCAGAGTCTTASAGCCACTAACCTGTTCTGTGTCCAGAAAACCGGACCCACGCACCTGGGTTGTTCCAGCTCCACACCAGCAATTTTAATACAATTTGTAAACCTTTATCTGCTATCAGAGCTAAAACTCAGACTCCTAACACTTAACATCTTGTATTTTCACTTTCTATTTTGAGTCACGTAAAGAACAAATTAAAAAGCAAACATTATCTGGTTTTTTTTTTGTTTGTTTAGTTTTTGTTTATAATATTTATCTGAGAAAAGAGATGAATAACTTTCTGGAGTTTATCAAACTTTCTGTTTGACACATGACCTGTTTGGAAAAACAGTACAAACTAGATGAAAAAGAACAATGAGACTGTTTTTATTTTTATAATGAAGATACCTGCTGACAAATTCTACATAGCTGAACATGATCTGCTCAGAGTCTAATAACAAAAGCTTTGTTTTTCTGTCTCTGCTTCTGACAAGGTTATTGTACGCTGAAAAAACCCTAACATTTAGTTTTTTTTCTGTTGTGCTGAACTCACACTGAACTGTGACCTTCACACTGAGGTATGAAACACATGACAAAACTATGACCTATGAATACTATTACACTCCCAATACTCATTTTAGTAAAAGAAGAGGCTCCCCCACAAGCTTAATATCCTGACTTGTGGGTCAAAGTGAGACCCCAYTGTCACTTCAAGCCGAGAGGGGAGTATCAGTTCTCTAAGTCCTTCTGCTACTGAAGTTTCCTTGTAAAAACAACGCTGACCTATATGACACCAGTGTGGATCTGAGTCATCTGTGGGCTTAAATATGACAACTGGACTGATCATCTTATTTTGCTCAACACGTCCAAAACCCTACCTCTTCAGGGATCTTTGAAGTCGTGATTCGATTTTCCACAACGAGGGGGGGAGAAAAAACAGGAAATGACCAGGAAATAACATGTTCACATGTTCTTGATGTGCACAAAAACATACACTGCTCTCCTAATGTGGTCCACAAGGTTTCAAAGCCTCTAAGTTTAATGTGATTTACGCATGTCTATATGAAGTCTACTGATTTAAAAATACATAACTAGAGAATAAAGTTCAAACCTTCTGAGCGTGTTCAGGTTACAGAACATGACATCCCTATTGACAGATTAGTGTTTTAAATCTGGCTTCTTTCAGATCAAAACTATTGCCAAATTAAARCTGTACCTCCTTGTAAAAACATTAGGAAAAAAATACTCATAATTCTATCACTTCCTGTCTGTATGTTAGTCTGAACCGGTCATCACTTCGCCGTCTACAAACTACAAAACGCAGCAGCTGAATCCTACAAAGTAAGAACACAAACTCCCTTTTTTGTCTTTTGGATGGATTTTAAAATATTACTCTTGACTTTTAAAGTTTATTATGGTCTTGTCTCATTTGGAATTGATCCTCTGAACATCTACATATGAGGAAGAACACTCTTGGTCTGCCTCAAGATTCAGTTGAAAATCTAAAAAAAAAAARGCAGTGGCTATCCCTAATTTATGGAAAAGTTTATCGTTCAGTGAAACAAATCTCTATGTATATTTTATTGCTGTTTTTGATCTTGTGTTTATGTAACTTTATATTGTATTGTGTTTTTTTTTCTTTCAGTAAAGCACTTTGGTCAACCTCAGTTGTTTTTAAATGTGTATTCAGTTGCAAAAAAAAACTCCACCCTTGATGTGTTGTTTTGTTGAGATGTTTCTGGGGCTTTCTCCCTAGACTTGTCAACCCAGTTCCTGATACAAGACTGTGATTTCCTCCTGTTTCTGCTAAGCTGAAAACCATTTATCCAATTCTTAACATGCTTATCAAAAAAAAAAAAAAAAAAAAGTAAAATTTTGTGTTTGGTAAATTATTTCTTTGTTGTAACAATGCTTCTTAGCAATCTATCTGCAATGTCAATGGGATTTGCCTGGTTAAACAACAGTAAAAAATAAAACTTATTCTGTTGGAAAGTCTGTTTAATTCCCTTTTAAAATTGTAAATTGTATTCATTTTTTTTTTTTTTTTTGCTGCAGACGCTTGTTTTGAGCTTCTGGTACCCACAGGTTCTGCCAGTCAGGTGCCCACTATAAGATTTAATGCCAAGAATCATTGTTACAGCACAGAAATATTCTAACACAAATTTCATTGTGTGTGTGTGTGTGTGTGTGTGTGTGTGTGCGCATGCCCATTTTATTTTTTTCCACCCAAACCAATCTCAGTTTTACTAATTTCATAGCTATAGATTACTGTCAGAACCCTAAACATTACATCTTTTCCCCACTCTTTCGCAACTCATTCTCTATTTTTTTTAAATGTGTCATATTTCTGAGCAATTCAGTGGTGTGGGTGTTTAGTACCATCTCAAACTGAAACTGAAAAAAGCAGAGTACACATTTAAAGGCAGTTAGGGTTAAAAAAAACAGGATGATTCAACTAGAATCTGTCTGTATTTAGTTATTTAATCAAGTGTTTTTTGTATGTAGGTAAAAGTATGTTTAGGAACCTGATAAAATACACCAGAATGCAGGAAAGTGTATTTAATGATTTCAAAAACTTCTGGGGGAGGACCCCCCAGACCGCTCACTAATGCCCCCCTTACACACACACACACACACACACACACACACACACACACACACACACACACACACACACACACACGTTTGTTTCTTGATCCCGTGGGAACCTTCCATTGACTTCCATTCATGTTTTTTAGAATTTATAGCCTAACCCTGACCATATACTCTAAAATTAACCTCACAGAAACTTACCTGACCCTAAAACTAACCTAAACCTTGGTCCTAAACCTAACCCCACACCTGTAACATGCATTTGGACCCGTGGGGACCGAAGTGAATCATGGGGACCAATGTCAGGTCCCCACGGGTCCAAATGCATGTTACAGGTGTGGGGTTAGGTTTAGGACCAAGGTTTAGGTTAGTTTTAGGGTCAGGTAAGTTTC
>NW_013952442.1:1869511-1878585 GCF_001266775.1 Austrofundulus limnaeus | reverse complement strand
TTATTGTTATTATTATTGTTGAGCATTTGGTTTTGAGTTTGATTTAACTTTTTCTGTCTAATTTCTTCATTACTGTCTTTCAGACGATTTAAGACCCCCTTTGTCTCCAAGATCCCACACATGCTCTCTTTTTCACACATCTGTATCGTGAAAATAGGAACCTATAGCTGTTTGTAAGACCACCGCAGGACAAAGGGGTTTGAAAACTGTGCAACTGAAGCTGATGAGAGAGACTGCTTTATTAGAACTTGCTGCTACAGGATAAAAAAAGGTATAAACAGTGTTTATATCAAATAAAAATTAAGACATTTAAAGTAGCTTATGCAAAATCCCCCCAAAAAACACATCTTGAAAAAAGTCAAGCTAAGAAAAAGTGCATGAATTTAGATGTAGCCAAGAAGTGTAAAATTAATCAAGCAAAAAAAAATTGCTGCCAGAGGCTCATCATAATAACTGTGTTAATACAGAGACCTGTCTGTCACTCCCTGACAGAACGGTCAACAGAGGTATAAACTGAAACACTAAGCCTATAAGAGTAAAAAAATGAATCTTTAAATTCTTCAGCTCTGCGCAGCAGAAGACTCTGATGTCTCCAGTGTTTTATAGATATGACAAATTAAAAATACATTTTCACTTCCTGTTTTGAAGAAAACAATTCTAAACTAAAATATACTAGAAGTTCATGGAGACTTGGCTGTATCCTCTTCTAAAGGTGATTTGACAGAAAACTACTGTGATTGACGTTGAAAGAAAACAAAAAGGCCTGCATTTTGATGCATAATTTGTTTCAAAAATGTGGTGGGAAAAAGAAAAGTAAGAATTTTTTTTAAGTTTATAGTGCACAACATCATCAGCTGTCATTTGAACATTTTGTCCCAAAAACGTRTCCAAAAGTCATCAAAGGTAAACGGCGCTTGTGCAAAAATATTTGTCAAAGAGATCAAAATGYCAGTTCAGTCACGTAATGACCAACATTCTGTGACAAGATTAAACTTTGATCGATAACTGAGCTTAGAGTTGCCTCTTTTTTTTTGGTAGTTTTCTCATTTGTTTAGTCAAAATCACATTGATGTGTTTARATAAAAAAATTTTAACACGTGAACTTGTTTACATTTCTCAGCTGAGCCAAATGATTTGGTGTAAAACTTGAATAGTTAGTTGTATGTTTTATTAAATGGGGAGGATAAACTGATCAACTCATGAACAGAACATCATGCACACCCTTGAAAGAAATGRGGGAAAAAAGTTTTCATTTATATGAGCATTTTTTTTCGTTTTGTGGGGATCTAAATAGTTAACAGTGAAATAACAAACAAAACGTCTATTTTAAATTGAGTTCTGAGTGAGTGAGCAGTACGGATTCTCTAAGCTGGAGTTTGTAAGGTTTTATCAGCTCTGAAGAAATCCAGACTCCTCATTATCTCCTCCCAGYTTTGACTTCAAACGTCATGCTGCTCCTCTGGATTGTCAGCTCCAGATGTTCAGGACATCTGAGTCTCCACTAACAGAAAGTGTAYAAATGATTCACTGATTCACACCTACATGAAAGAAAGCTTACTACTGTGGAATAAAACCAGCCGCTTTCGGGTCATTTTCGTTCATCCAGCGATTAGTTACTCATAAACTTTAGTTCTGCTCTGTTGCAAAATCCTCGAGCTACATTACGATAAATGATGATGAATGTTACGCAAGCGTTAGAAAAAAACCTCCTTTCCAGCCAGTTCTGATGCAGATTTGGAGTCAGGAGAGGAAACGTGGGAGGAGGCCAGAATCAGGGTCGGACAGATAAGTTAAGCATACAGCTCAGTTAGTATATAAAGATAACAAAGAGGAGATCCCGTCAAGGACCTCTCAGATAGAAGAAACGTATAGGGAGAGAGCGGTGACACGTTTCTGTGCGCACCATGGAGAGCTGGGAGCGCTTTATTTCCTACCAACGTTTCAAACGATGATGTTGAACAAGAGTAACGGGGACGATTGTGAAATCGACACGCTCTTCCTGTTCGCTGGGTGGATTGTTTCAGGGTCCAGGAATGTGGGAAATAACTTCACCCAAAGCTGACATGAGATAATCTTGGGGGAGGTCTGGGAAACAGGAGAGAGGAGGAGAAATGAAAATGTGTGGAGCAGAGGGAGAGAGAGAGAGAGAGAGAGAGAGAGAGAGAGAGGCTCAGGGAGGGATTCCTGCAGCCTCTCACAAACAGCTCGGCCTGCTCTGAAGCCAAGAGGTTTACACACAAACCACTGCCTCATGGTTTGGGTGGAACGCCGAGTGCTTTAATTTAACACTCACAGAGGTCACGGCCTAAACCTCGTTTTTACAGAGGCTCAGTGTGAACGCACACGTTTGCTCTTAGCTGGTGTAAAGTAAACGTAGAGATACGCTTTTGAAACGTTTGTAGTTTTTTTTTAAGCTTAAAGTTTTGTGGTAAAAGATAAAACAAAAACGAGAAGAGTTAAACAAAGGAAAACAGAGGCGAACGGGGAAAAACAAACAAAAAGAAAACCTTGGAGATAATCTGACACGAAGTGGGGCCTTTTAGTTGATCTCATAGTGAAGCTGAGCAAGGTTTCCTTGCGGCAGCACAAGTGCACATTTTATCAGGGCCATTGCCGATTCGAACAGACACATTCCAGAGCTCGTTCTGCACACACGGACTCCACGTGCAAAGTTAAAGAGCTGATGACACGATGTTGACCTTTTCTGACCTCCCTCCCCTCCCGCCACATATTCCTCAGCACCACCGCTTTCTTCTGAGCTACAAAGGGCTGATGTTTCCACCACAGTTCAACCATTTCCACACTGAGTGTACAGCTGTTATCAATATTAGCTATGCGCTCAGCRTTCCGGCGCTGACGTCACAACATGGCGTCTCTGTTTAATTCAGCTCCTCAGCTGAACTGCTTAAAATGTTGGATATTTACACAAAAATAAGCCTATTTGACTTATAACCTCACAGAACCATCTATTTTAACATGGACAATTTTAATCCCAAAAATTACATAAAATGAAACCGTGTCATTAGCTCTTTAAGCTATCCTGTCTGAAGCTCAGAGCAGCTGAACTCCTGTGACGTGATCGTTTGCAGAAAAGCTCCCAAAAAAACATTTCATTGCTTTCAACTTCTCCAGTGTTTATGAGTGAAAAGGCCTAAATTGCATGTTGTTTCATGAGGTTATAAATGTTAGGTTATGAACCAAACTCATGGGGGGTTGGGGATGCTGGGTGGAACATGGCTGCGTCCACACCCCTGAAATCTGCTTCTGTGGTATTTTGATTAAAACAGACACTGAGGCATCAAAAACTGTTGACTTGTGGGAAAAGAGGCACAATATATCTCATCTTAGTTGTATAAAGAAAATGGACATTTTGAGCCAAATTTGACATTTTCTGAAAATATTTACCGTGGAGCGAGATGTTGTGTCCTGCTGGGGGAACAGGAACGGTTTTCATTAGGAAGGAGGGGTGGAATTTGGAGCATCTGGGACCAATGCTGTCAGCTATTAATCACACTGACAGGTGGCAAGAAACTCGGTGTCGAGATAAAGCAGCCAGGGTGAGGGGCAAGGGGGCGGGCCGGGAGAAAATAAATGAATTGGTGGGCTTTAAAACCAAACACAATGACCCTGAAGGACATGCATACTTTTGCACAAACATGGCTGCAGTGAAGCTGTTACAGTCTGGAGCTTATCTCCATTTACTGAAAGCATTAAGCTGCGGTTTTCTTCACTTGCACAATGCGTTATGAAGCTTAGGCAGTAATTCCACTTTCACATTTAGGATTTATGTTTCAGTSCATAAAATGATTTCTTCACATCACTTTTGTTTTTGGCTCCGACTCCAGTGAAGAATGTGCACCAGAGCAGTAGCAAACAGACGTTTCTCTGCATCATCTGGGACAGTACTGTTCGAAAAGGGAAAGGCAGCTGATAATGATTTTGCTCGTGTTTGTGCGCACGCATTCCTTTGTCTGTCTGTTTGCACAATATCTCACTACCAAACTTCATTTTAATGAAACTTGCAGCAGCTAAGCTCTAAGTGATAACCTTCTAATTAACTCGATTCAACATGGCTGCCACAGATAGCCGACTTAAAAATATTACATTAAACACACGYCGACCATGATGTAAATCCTCCTTTTTCAAAGTTAAATATTTCAAAGACGAAGGAGATGGTTTTAATGTTGATTGTACTTTTATGAGAATGCTTTATTCATGTTTTAGTGAGTTTCTTTTAACCTCTATGTGTTGGTTTGGCATTTCAACATGTAAGAACAAAAACAAACTCTTGAGGATTTTCAGGATGTGCTGCAGAATTGCTGGCATAGTCCTACTGAACCTCACTGACCTATATACACCAGGTCAGGTCAGTGAAAAAGAGATGGAAATTAACAAAGACACATTTATCACCCACTGGTGCGAAGCTACTGATTTCAGTCCAAATTAACATAATTGTTCATGGCCCTACGGAGGTCTGAAAACATTTTGGGGTCAAAGTTCAAAGCTGAAGGTCAGGTAAAGTGATCTTTGTTGCTTGGATCCCCTTGTTTTGAATGGTACACATAAATGGTTGGTCACTGAATTTAATGTTATGGTAAATATCAAAGAGGAAGTCATGTTTGAACGTTGTTGATAAAGTTACACACTTAGAAAATTTAAAACCAAAAATAGAGGTCAACAGCATGCTCACTGCTTTAAATGCAGTCGACATATCAGTCGATGCTCTTTCTTGTTTATCCCCGCAGTAAACAGACATCTTAATGAACACTGGTAATCTTTTGTGTGTGTGTGAGTGTGTGTTTGTGTGCACACTTAGTGCACCCTTAGTTTTAAGGTAAATGGTCAGGGTTAGACTGTAGAAATGACCAGAAAATGAATGGAAGTCAATCCATGGTCCCCTCGAGGATATAAAAACAAAGCTCTGTGTGTGTGTGCAGTACGAACATTTTGTTTTTACGTCTACTGAATGTGCAACAAATTGCCCCTTGGGGACAAAGATTCTAAAGATTCTTGAACTTGAAAACACAAACATGGAGAGACAGCAGCGCTCGGCCCTGCTGCAAACATGGCTGAAACCAGGTTAATTTGACAAAAAATGAGCTAAAATTTGGTGTGTTTGTAGCTGAGTCATCCACAAAACACATCCTACAGGTGCTACTTATTGTGCAAATCTGTGCTTCAGTGTTAACACAAACTATTCAAGTCAACCCTGTTTGTTAGCAAATTATCTCAAACAACTGATTAGATTTGAGTCAAACTTTCAGGAAGAGCTGCTCAACTTTTGAAGTCAATACAATTCAAGATGGCTGCTACAGCTAAATTACATTTTTACAAACTTTTAGTCAATTTTTAAGAGATTAGCACACACACACACACACACACACACACACACACACACCCAGTTTGATTTGCATCCTTACAGAACCTTTAAAGTAATGCACCACAGACATGCCAGCCTGTAAACACAGCTCCTATTCATTTCTTTGATTAAACTCAAATTAACTGCTAAGTGATGTAAAATAAACACCTCGCTCCTTGATTTCCTAAATTCCTACCTCACCAAGTCTAWAAACTTCCAAATAAAATCTAAGTGAAACATTAACCTCATTATAATGCATGTTTCATTGAAGTTGAATGAAAGCAGAATTAGAAAAACAGCTCTTGTTTTTCATACTAAACTCATCAGTGGCGTGCTGTTTTTCTGCTGACCTTCCACCACCAAARGTTTTCAGGGTGTGCTGCTTCAAAGACATTCCTGTCAGCAGATGTATTGTGAAGGCTTCTGGRATACCTTTGTTCATGATTTWAAAAAAAARGAAAAGAAAAAAGAAGCCAAGCTTGGTCACGAGACCTGGTCAGGATTCATGCTGCTGTCAGATAAAAGCAGCAGAATTGTCTGAGGCTCCTCATCCTGTGTGCAAACTGTGATAAAGTCTTCATTTCAATAGACTCCTGTTTTTCAGGAATCCAAAGATGACCTCCTTATGAATCATGGACATGGCTTTTTTTTTTTTTTTTTTTTTGTAAGAATGCATATCACCCACCACTGTCCACACTGGAATTTAAACTAAGATCATCTTATGAGCAGAAGTGTTGGAGGACTTGTAGCTATTTTGGTTAAACCCTGATGCACATGCAGCATTCAAGATGTGTTAGCTCTCAGTGTCGAGGATGACCCTCAGGCTACTACCACACCAGTCTATTATCTGCAGAGTTGACCAGGTTTAGCTTGAAGAATGTCAATTAGCTTTAGCAACCATCTTTAATTAGGGTKACTCTAAAAGTCATTTAATTGTGGATCCATAYTACTTCCTGATAGTTTCATYAAGTCCAGTTTGTGCCAGGAATGACATTCAGGTTAAACAATTGCCACATCTTTCAAGCAAATCTGCTCGTGGTGATCCCTGCTGAGGGGATCAACCAAACAGAAAAACGTTAACTTTTGACACCAACAATTTATACTAAAATTTGAAGCAAACATTTTGCACAGTTTGTAAAACTAAATATTGTTCGTGTTCGGAGGGATGCTCAGCTACAACCATAAAAATATAGCTACGGTAGCTAAATATTTGTACAACTGGCTCAGGTTCAACCATTTTTGTATTTCCTAAGGTCAGTTGGACATTGACCRATTACTTGAGTTTTATTAAAATCTTTCTAGTGGTTCGTGAGATATTTTGCTAACACGGCAGCCCAGTAAACAGAGAGACACAGATAAAACCTTATTGCCCACATGTCCTTATAACTGAAAGACTAAAAATCAATATAATCCACAACTTGAAATAAAAAAAGCTTTTATAACATCAGTCAGACATGATTTCTTTTATTCAGTTTATTTTCTATTTAAAAAAGCAGATTATTACAGTTTGACTAAATGTGTTGCTTCAACAAGGTGAGATCCAAAAATGGCTTATCTTGACATTCTGTGCTGTTGGTTTTATAAAATAAATGTGTCACAACTGAACAAGCGTCTGTCCTAAAAAAAAAAAAAAAAAAAAAAAAACCCTACAGCCCACCTACACAGAGAGGGGAAATTAAAAAAAAAAAAAGCTCTACATTTCAATTAAAGCGTCACACCCTGCTAAACACAAGTAGCAGATGTTTTAAATCATAAAATTACAGAAACTGTTTGCACTGCAAAGTAAAAACTCACCAGAAATGTAAATGGACGCTCAAAAGCCTCAAGTGTGAAACAATAAATTCTTAAATAATGAAGTCTGGCTGTGCTGTCATGTTCATTAACTGTGACAGAACTGTGAAAAAAAAAAACCTCCTGGATTTCTGTGGGAACTGTGGGTGAGAGTGGAGTCCTCCCTGTGAGCTGCTTTAGAGTTTCTGCAGCACACATTACAATTAAAATGAATGAGTGGGTGTGTCCACTTTAAATGGGCAATAATCTTGTGCAGGATAAGAGAAGTGTGCAAGTCTCTTCCTGTAACTAAACRTTAGTGTCTTGTGTCCCCTGATGGCAAAGTGAGGAACTTCCTGCAGCAGCTGCTCAAGTGAGTCTAAATCCAAGTTTCACCTCAGTAATGATGTTTTAGTTGACAACCAGCTACATCTGGGTGAATGACATCAGAAACAAAGCATTTTGCTTTGAATGGTAATAAAAAAAGTATTTAAATTAACAATAAAAAAGGCAAAAGGTTTGTTTAATGTTTATGATTTTAAGCAGCTGGACTGTTTCACATCAAATAGTGTCTTTGCAGTACCAATATAAAAAAAGAAAGATGATAAGAATAAAATGAAAATCTGTTAGATTGTAATCTAATTTTCTTGTTTTGTGAAATTCACAATGACTGTGATCACTTCTGTTTTCTCCCATTTATTCATGAGGAAACAAACAGTTCAATCTGTAGACCAGGGGGTCAAAATCATTTTCATCAAGGGTCACATGAGCATTTTGGTGGAACCTCAAAGAACCAGTTGTAATTAATTACGTTTTATGTTTAACTTCGATTGAAACACAAAACATCACATTCCTCGTCTCATTGCTACGGCAAAGCACAGCTAACAAACAATAACTGAGCTCTATGTGGTATTTCCTGCATAGAAACAGTGTTTAACACATCTACTTATAAACACTGAAAAGTACGATGTGTACAACTAACTAAATGTGAAATATATAATACAGAAATACTATTAATAATAAAAGTAAGAGAGTTTTACTCACTGTGAAGTTGTGATTAGTAGCTGCCAGCCATCTTGAGTTCAGAACTCTCCCACTTTCCAACAATGGAAATTCCCACTTCCCAGCACAACTGGGCCACAGCAAAAGTAGTATGGGAAAGTGCAGCAAAAATGGAGATGCTACACTGCAAATTTCTCTGGTTGCTAGCTACTTTTGAGCCCTGTGCACCTCCACCTACTTCTTCTGTTGATTTTTGTTGGCAGTTGGCATACTTGTATAAGGTGCATTACCGCCACTTACCGGACTGGCGTGTGGATCTGGAGATTAGGCAGCAAAACAAAAGCAATACAAAATAGTACAAAAAAAAAAACCGTACTAGATTCTACTTTCCCTTAGCAATGATGCTACTTTACTGTGTATATTAGTTGATTTATTATCCAATAGTCCTGTCAGTGTAAAGTCCCGATGATTTCCTCTCTTAATAACAGAAATAAATGATTTCTTTGGGTATTGTATGCATTGCGGTGTACATGTTCTACTGTTTCTGGATGGTTACAATGTATACATTATCCTGTTGGATGTTTGTCTATTTTGTGTAAGTTGTAGTTGAGACCTGAGTGTCCTATTCTGAGTCAAGTAATTACATTTTCTTTTCATTTTAATCTTGTTTTTCTTCCCACCCCCACAGTTTTTGTATTCTGTATAAATGTCTTCCAGGCTCCTGTAAATCCCAGTAATCTTGCCATCATGTCCTTTCAGATTGACCCAGAATGCCAACATTAAACTCTCCTTATTCTCAGCAGTGTTTCTCCCACTTCTACTTGCATTGATGAAACTGGGGATGTTCTGAACGACCCACTGATGATCCTTAATGCTTGAGATTGTTATGTGTCTAATTTAAGATTTGTTTCTGCTGCTACTAATATATATATATATATCTATA